>NC_056737.1:1444415164-1444550164 GCF_019279795.1 Protopterus annectens
TTTGTGCCCATTGAATGGCGAACCATGACAGTTATCCCACTCCACAAAGGGGGAGCCACGACAGGCCCCAGGAACTACCACCCCATTAGCCTGACGAGCCTGGTCTGCAAGGCCATGGAATGTATCATCATGGAACTCATAAACAAAGACATTGGAAATCTCCAAACTTTGGACCCCACACAGTTTGGGTTTGTAGGGTCTATATTAGATCAACGAACATGTAAATGTTTGAATCTGTAAAGGTCAACCGTTATAGATCAAATATTTCCATGTTCGAAAATCTTTAAAAAAAAAAATTAAGTAATAAATATATAAACCAAAGGGTGTAGGCAGCGGGGCAAGCCCCCCTGCACCCCCCACATGGGGGTGTTCTGCTCCTCACACCCCCCTACTTAAATATTCCAACTCCAAGATTGTGCTACAGTGTAGTGAAGGGGAAATTTCCCATTTCCACACTGTAGTGCATTGATGTGCGATCTTAGAGTTGGTATATTTAAGTAGCGGGGGGTGTGGGGGGTGCAGGGGCCTTGCCCCCCTGCTAAAATCCTTTTCTAAATTTTTGTTTTCTTTATTTTGCTTTTATTACATTTTCGAGCATTTAAATGTTCGATCTCCAAAGGTCGACCTTTAGAGATTCGAACATTTAAATGTTCATTGATGTAATATAGACCCGGGTTTGTAAAAGGCAGATCATGTAGATGAGGGTAAGGTGGTTCACACAGCCTATCTAGACCACATCAAGGTGTTCAACACCTTCCCCCACTCTGGAATTATAGATAAACTCACTAAACTAGGTATAAATCCCTATGTCACAAGATGGATTGCCAACTGGCTTACTGACAGAACCCACACTGTGAAAGTAGCAGACTCCAAATCAGACTTCAGAATGGTGACAAGTGGAGAACCACAGGGTTCAGTCCTGGGTCCTCTCCTGTTTGATATCTACTTCCCTGAAGTGCAGGCTAACACAAAAGGTCTTTGGCTAACTAAGTTCACAGATGACTGCAAACTAGGAGCCATAATCGAAACTCCTAACGATGTGGACATCCTACAAAAGGGCCTCACTGAGACAGATGCCTGGTGTTAAAGCCATGGCCTCAAGGTCAGTGCCAAAAAGTGCATTGTCATCCCCTTTGGTAAAAACTCTGTACCCATGAACTATCACATAGGCGGTAGTCTACTTAACATGGAAAGTGTGATAAGAGACCTTGGGACACAGGTGAACAGTAATCTCTCCTTTGATAATCACACCGCTACAGTGGTCAGGAAATCCTTCTACATTGCACACCTCATCAGAAAAGGTTTCTCATCCAGAAAAAAAGAGATCATTGTTCCCCTCTACTAATCACTCATTAGACCCATTGTAGAATACAACGCCTCTTTTGGTATGTACCTCACAAGACATCTACAACAACTGGAAAGGCTGCAGAAATACCTCACAAAGAGGATTACTGGCCTCAAACAAATGCCCTATGCAGACAGTCTCAAAAAACTCCAGCTTTACTCTGTCGCATATCGCCTACTCAGAGGCAATCTCTGCCTAAGATACAAAGCTGTGTCAAACCCAGAGCTGTTGGACATGCTTCACTTAAAGAATTCCCAGTCCCTCCAAGCTGCATGCTCTAGGGACCTAAACCTTGTCACCACAATAAACAGAACATGCTGGAGGGATAGATTCCTGTCTCAGAGACTTCCCATACTCTGGAACAGACTACCTATCTATGTCAAACAGAGCTCCTCATTAGCACTCTTCAAGAAAAATATTGATGATTGGATGTGAAATAGGAAATTCACCCCGGAGATCACTTGTGTGGCTCTGCTTGACAGGAGCACAGGAATATATACTTTTCTTGGATGATGAAAGCCGGGGTACCTTTTTGGCTAGGCTTGCTTAGGCCCTAGGGCCAATAGCCTGGTACCTACCTATGAACATCAAAAGAATATAGGTGGTCAAAACTGAAAGCTGGGTGTTGACTTTAAATGTAAACTGGAAAAAAATGAAATAGTGAAGTGCTGGAATGAGAAGCATACACAATAAGAGAAGAGCATTTCAGGAGGTGGGTTAAATGAACACTTACAGGAAATCTAAGAGGTAAGATAACCATGGGGTCCCTGGTATGTTCAAGGACATGAACTGCAATACACTTTTAAATTCTTTTACAAGGAAGCACACACAGCATGTCCAAAATTGCTATACCTCAGAGCTTTTCTTTTTAGTGTAAATAAGGAGCTGGATGATGGGGTGGGAAGGTAGGGCCTTTTTTACATGTAACAGTGAGTTTTGCACCTCTCTGGTAGTTTCCAGTATTGCACTTACACTTTTGGGTCTGGCATTGAACAGTTTTGAAATTCTGACAGGGGCCAGGGATTGCAGCTCTGGGAATTAGATAAGAACTACCACGGAAAGAGGGATGGGGTTTCTAAAGAATGAAATGGTAGCCTGTTTAATATAGCAAGAGAAAGCATTGCAATAAGAAGGGGTGGGGGTGGCACATGAAATAAACCCATTTGATGTGTAATTTTAAACTTAATGAGAAATATGGTAACTAAAAATGCTTACACCAGTTGATTAATTTGGATATAAATTGACAGAGTCAATAAGATATGTGGAATGCATAATGTGTACAAGCACTTCATGCATTTCTTTCTTATAATGAATAAAATTAATATTACACATAAAGAAACATGTAAATACTGACACTTGAATACAGTGGAACCCCATTTATCCAAATATCCTGTGCAACATCAACATTTGCTTGTATATACACCCTGTCAGGACTGGCACTGGAGAACAGGAGTTCCATGGTTTGCCACAGTTCTCCCACACAGAAACTACACACACAGGCACACACAAGTGTGTGTGGTGTGTATGTGTGTGTGTGTGTGTGTGTGTGTGTGTGTGTGTGTGTGTGTGTGTGTGTATATATATATATATATATATATATATATATATATATATATATGTGTGTGTGTGCGTGTGTGTGTGTGTGTGTATACATATACATTATATAATATATATATATATATATATATATATATATATATAGACATATAGACACACAGACACACACACTCTTGCATCTCCCCGCCTCAGTTCCTCCACGCACACATGCACATGTACACACACACACACACACACACACACACACACACACACACACACACACACACACACACACACTGAGTAGCAAAAACACAGTTTTAGTTTTATACAGAATTACTGTTGCATTTTACTTAAAAAATAAAAAAATAAAATATATATATATATTTTTTAAAAGAATGATTTTTATTGAGTTGCTCTAAAAAGTAAAAAAAAATAGAGAACAAGAGTGAAAACTTTGGAAAAGAAACACAGACAAGCTGATTTTAGAAAAGCATTTGCAGTTGCTCATTGTGATAATGAGGCACCGGAACAAGTAACATAAATCAGCAAAATCAGCCTCAAAAGCTTCCCTGAAATCAACCTATCTGTGTTTCTTTTCCAAAGTTTTTACTTTTCTTCCTTACTTTTTACTTTATAGAGCGACTCAATAAAAAGCGTTATTCAAAAAAAATATATATTTTTTTATTTATATTTTTATTTAGATAGGATGTTACAGCAAATATATGTCTATATATGTTTACCTAATTTGGTCAACTTTTCACCTTATGCAAATCATTATTTCAGAACAGTAATTCAAACTGGGTATTGAATTATTTAATTCAAAGAACATTATTAGCATGATCAGACCACATTTGTGTATAATTTGCTTATATGGAGTTTAGTTTACAATTACAATGTCGAGGCTTGGAAGCTCATTCAGAGCAAATCCAAACTTACATCACCATTCAGAATGCCAAAAATCAGCAATACTGATTTTTCAGTCTAGCCACCCCCTTCTGGACCCTGAGCTGAGAGTGTTTCGGGATTCAAGGTTACAGTCAGTATGCTGTATCCTCTGCATTCTATGTTTGGGTGGTTCACTTGGAGAATTGCAATAGCTGAGTTTCTGAGTTTTGATTATGTAAAAATAAACCATGAAGTTGAATGCCTCCGATGTAACAGCAACATCAAAAAACTAGAATTCAGAATACTGTTATACAATGTAATCTGTAATGATAGATGAGAAGTAGTTTCCCCTGTTTCTGATTTTAAGTATAATGCTTTGCAAGAAGAAACATTCAAATATATGTTATGTGTTTTATATTATTAACAGATAGCAGTGGATGGAATTTGCTTTGGAAGGAATATGGCAGTCAACTTTTTTCAAGTAAGTTCCAATCCCTTACGAGTGCAAGTGCTTCTTGCTCTGATATCGAAGAAGTTCTCAAACGACTTGGGTTACGGTATCAGGTTTTTGATATTCCATCTGAGTGGGACATAACAGAAATCTTTATCGAGGATAGTGAAAACGGAAATATTTTGTTAGACTCTCTGACTGATATCACTAACTTCAGATTGACAGCTCCACCTGATCTGAAGGCTGGTGTACTGAATAAGCTTCAGCAGCCAGAGTGCAGCAGTGAAAGAGATGGAAAAATTATCTTCAATACTAGTGTCTCTGCTATAGTAGTCGATAAATGATCTTAAAGTAGCTAATATCTCACAGATCTGTTTACTTGATACTACCACAACAATTGTTAAAAAGTGTGGGTGAATCAGAAAATGTAAATATTTGTCACTGTTCTACCATTACAGGTTTTCAAATATTTTTCAAACCAAGTTCAAATTCTAATGATAGAATTATGCAGTTTTGCTAAAGCTGTATTGCAAAGCAATTTTATTTGTCACACTGTCCAGAAATGACGTCTGCTTATAAATGTCATGCAGTTCAATGAAAATGGCAAATTTGTAAGACATAGTGTATTATGCAGTGCAAAACATAGGCAGTCATTTAATTGCTGTTGTTAACAAATATTCCAAAATTGTAAACTGATAAGACCTAAAAGTACAGTAGAACATTTCATGAATAAGTAAGTCACTTTCAGGATAGGAGATATATTCTTGATATAATCTGTAAATGATTATTAATTTTATTTGTTGGTTATTTCATGAAGCTGAGAATTATTCAGTCTTGCTTCAACAAAGTTGGCTCAATCAGTTTTCTTTATGGAGTAGTACTTTCAGAGTATAACAAAGCATGCTGTTTTCTGTGGAGGCAGCATGTTGTTCTATTACCTGTTGACTGTTAATTCTCCTAGCAATCAGTTTGCCCATTTGTCATCACTGTTTGAGAGCCAGCCCTGGTCCCTTCATCTCTTGTATAGTGAGAGCCAATCACAGGGGCTTCCTTACTGATAATAATCATGGCTTTTTACTGCTCCTTTCTTGAAGATCCTACCTCCTCCCCATGGTTGCCCTTCAAGCTCTACTATGCTGCCTCTGTCAGGAAAGCATGCTTGTCTATGCACTCATGCTGACCGTTTTCTCTGCTGCATGGGTGAAGTAGTGTGATTGGCTGCAGGTGCATCTACTAATTCTTCCTCTAGGTGTCACCAAAGAGACAAAGAAGAACTGACACTCCTACCAGGATGATTCAGCCAATACTGGCTGCTCATTCCCATCTTCCCCAGCCTGCTTCCTCCAATTATCTATACCACTAATCATATATGGTAGCCTGAAGATAGTCTCAACTTCATCCATCTGTGTACAGGTGCACTGTAGCAGAACTTTTAATAGTCCTCATGCAGAAAAATGTCAGCCATTCTCACCCAACTTTTATAGTTATTGGTGAGATTACTGCATCTTAGGGAAAATGACATATTCAGTCTCATTCACTCATGCAAGCAAATGCAGGAAAAAATACATTTTTATTCTAGTGAATGCAGTAGAAAACACAGTCTCCAATCTGGAATTCCCTTCATTAAATCAAGATCTGATAAATCTTATTTTAGCAAAGCCTAATAAACACCATTCATATTATCATGTATACAAGTATCGTATCCTATCATATTTTGTGTTGTGCACTCAAAATACTAATCTGAAGTGCAATATAAAATAATTAATCAAACATGCAGATAGCTGATATATTTGCTTATATTTTTAATTGCTCTGTTTTACCTAGAGTGTAAATTCTCCTTTTTGGAATGCTTGATGTAAATATGCATTATGTTTATTAACATAATTGTTGCCTTTGACATTGCCTTGGATGTAAATTGTCTCTTGACCATGGGTAACCAAACTAACAAAATTAGTTAATTCGCTGATTTCATTTTGCAACCCAATCGGCACATAAAAAGATATATCTTGATAAAAAGTTAGACTGAGAATTAAGAATTGCTATGTATGGAGTAACAGATTCACAGCAGCTCAGCTATTCTGCAAACATAGGTACAAATGTATTTTTTCATGTCCATACAGAAAGTTCAACTGAATGAAAGCCACCTTTAAAAATATTGTTTTGATTTATTATGCTCACAAATGAACAAATTAATTGTTTTCTGTAACAATACAAACTCAGTATTTACAATGTAAACTGTTGAACTGTGATTTATTCTTTCTCAAACAACTGAACTGTGTTTATTTTTTTTCTTGCTATTTAGATGATGCCCAATGATACTAAGTCAAAGCATATTGTTATATTTTCTGTACTGCATACATCAGTTATATTTCATATGTATTTTTACTTTCTTACTAAGAAAAAATATTTATGTATTTATTGCTAAGGAGATGTGATCATTTTGCACACATCTCTAGTAATCTTGGAATGTACAATTAAAATTGTGTGAAATAAACTGAATGCAACATATTAAAACTAAGCTTTCATACTGCCTTGCTATAAATGACACAAATTACAAATGTTTGCACCCCTAAACCAAAGCAACTGGAATCCAAAAATGAGCACACACTCTTCCACTAATGTCAGTGTATTTTGTCAATAAAATAACACCTTATCATATCAATTGCAGATTATACATTTAAGTCATATAGGAAAGTAATAAATTAAGTTCATTCAGATTGAAGTAAAGCTTCCCTTCCCCTCTCATGTTTTAATGATAATGCGATCTGACCATTATACTCATGTCACAGTTCACAAGGTATCACTTGCAAGCACTAGTAAAAACAATGTGTTGTACTTTTAGCAAGGCTATATAGAGCCATACCCAGAAGAAGGTCAGCCTAAGGTCCGAAGGTACAACACCTCACTTCAGGACCAAGTTAAATTTCTTTAGATGAGGATCGCTTGTCTATGATGAATAAAATCTTGTTGTTTTGGAAAACTATCTGGGTTTCATGATTTTTGGAAATTATTGCGACTGAGCTCATCAACCACGTTTTAAGACCACTATTTTCTGTTTTTGTTTTTATTTATTACTTTAGTTAGATCCTTACCACTATTTATTTATTTAATATACTGCAAATGTTTCATTGTATTAACAAATTCTTATTATACTGCATTCATAAGAATGCATTCAAGAAAATCAAATATTGTGCAAGAAAGTCTTACAGCCCATATTTCTGCACACTTACACTAAATGGAAGGTCAACCAGCTTTTCTCCCACTAGCTGCCAGTTTCATAGCATTTGGTATACTCAGGCAAGGTATCATTGCCTGATGCTCATAGACAATGAGCTCATTGCCAAAAACTATCTGTGAGAGATGCAAATATTTAGCTAAGATGGAGGCATCACTTTCACATATGAACATAGTTTGTGAGCACCATATTTCTTCATAGCACTCTATGCAAGCATCATATGCTGAGGCTGTAAAATATCATTACCTAAGACTCTAAGGTTAAGCAAATCTAGGACTCAGTTGAAATTAAACACCACAACACATACTACTACATAGATAGCTGAGAGTCAATAGAAAAAAAATAACTCCCGCAAACAAAGTACACATAAACACTCTACTAATAAAAATGCACTAGTGATGGGGACAAAAGTAGGGCAATGATAGTAAGTTGCCTTTCAGACACCAAGATTTCCAGTATTGCAAGAGCCCTAAAGGTTCTCAGTCTGATCAGGTATGAGTATGACATGGTGGTGGTTCATCTGGATGTAAATAACTTGACACACAAAGCCCTAAAAGACATGCAGAAAGATATTTCTGACCTTTGCATACATGTCTCAAATGCAGGAAAGACAGTAGTATTAAGCATGATCTTTCTTTCTTTCTCCAAGAATGGTGCTGATGTATAAAAAAAGATGACTGGTTTCCACAAATGGTTGAATGAATGGCACCATCTGTGGGCGATCCAGTATGTGATAGCTTGATATGAATTGCTGCAAAGCCCTACTTACTTCACTAAGGATAGCTTACAGGCTTCCATATACTGGCTAGAGCCCTTGCTATGTCAATAGTGACTTATTTTAGATAGAGTCCAGCTAATGAATTTTCCAACATAAAAAAAAAAAATCAGGTACAAGACAATTATCAAGGTAGTGCTGCTAAATGCTATGAGTTTAAATAAAAACAAAAATGCTTGACTTTGAGGCCTTCCTGCATTTGGAGCACAATAATGTGTGTATTATTACTGAAACTTGGTTTAAACATACAGAAAGCACTCATTCTATATCAGAGTTTTTCACCTACCTCACCTTTAGACCTGCTTGGAACTGTTGTGGAGATTTCATATTTGTTAAAGACCACATTACCTTGAGAAAGTTTCCTAGAGGCCCACATATTAAACTTACTGAAATAAAAATCACACAAAATAAAACCAAAGATCAGATCATATTTTGTAATAGGAGTCCCTTGATGCCACCTGAAAACTATGTTCCATCCTGTCCCATCCTAAATATTCTGGATAAACTTTAGATACACAGGAACTCCATCCTTGTCTGAGACTTCAACCACCCATTCATAAACTGGGATATCTCAGTTTTATGCTGTGCCCAAAAATTCCTTGATTTCATGAACCAGAAGTTGCTGTACTGAACAATCAAAAAGCTCACTGGAGTACAAATATTCTTGATCTGGTCTTGCAAGTATAGTATCTTAAAAGACTACACTTGTATGCCATTCCCTAGTTAAGTCGGACTAAACACTGCTAGCCTTCTCCTTCACAATCCTCAGATCATCAGATGTAAAATCACAATACTCAAAGTCATCAAATGCACTAAGCTACTATAATTGTATGGTAAAGTTTTAAAATTCATGTGTAACAATGGGTCTATATCACATAGTCGAAGTATGACAACTTTGAACGTTATATGGTCGAGACCATATGTTTGAAGTTGTCATATTTCGAATTAAAAAAATAAAAAAATAAAAAACAGGAACAACTTCCTGACAGTTGTAAGAAAGGGGGCAAGAACCCCTGCACCCCCCACGTGGTAGGCTGCGCCACCCACACCCCCCACTCTTTAAATATGCCAACTCCAAGACCACGCTACAGTACAATAAAGGGAAAATTCCCTTTTCCGCATTGTAGTCAGTCTCAGAGTTGGTATATTTAAAGAACGGGGGGTGTGGGGGGTGCAGCGGGGGCTTGCTCCCCTGCGTATAACCCTTTATTTTCTTTTCTGTTGTTTTATTTTTTTTTTTTACATGTTCGAAGTTCCGTAAGTTCGAACATATAGGTTCGAACATATGGTGTTCGAACTTACAGAATTTCGACTATGTGATATAGGCCCGTAACAATAACCCCCAAAATATTGACATGGAGATAGTAATGCAAATAAATGTTATGCTCACTGACATAAATGCATTAACCTGACAGTTTCTATCAAAACTAAACAAAATGGAAAGTTCAAGAGCAAACCACCCTGATGGTTAATATGCATAAATAAACAATAAAATCAATGAAAAGAAAAGCTTGTTAGAAAATGGAGCTGAACTATAGTCCCACATATCAAGGTGAAGGTAATGAAAAATACCATCAGAAAAACAAAGGCATCCCATGAACTTAGACTAGCTGTGAAAGCTGAGGGTGAGTACAAACCCTTCTTTAATTATGTCAGGAAATTAAAAAAATAGCATCCAATCAAAATGGTACCACCTACTCTGCTCCAGTAGATATTGCAAATATATTAGCTAACAAATTCACCTGAAGACAAATATACAAACCCCACACATTCCAAAGTATCTCAAACTCCCTATCATCGCAAAACAACACTTATTAAACATACTTTCCAAAACAAAAATATAAAAAGTCGTCCACCATGGGACATGACAACATTACCAGCTACCTGCTGAGCAGCACTAAGCATACTCTGGTGGACCCTTTCCTACAGCTATTCAACCTGAGCTTTGCCACCTGTTTTATTTCAAAAGTATGGCTCTGTCCCTAGATTTGGTGTCCTATGTGCTCCTTAGGAGGTGAACCCTGCCTTGCTTTTCAGGCCATTAGAGATCCAGCAGACAACTGACCTTTTATATCTTTCCCAAATCCAGCAGTCCAGCTAACACTAGGTCTAGATATCTGAACCTACTTCAGTAATTAAACAAATCAAGATGGAAAGATTGATTCATCACATAATGACTTCCCCTTCTGTGTAACAAACCTCATCTCAATGTCAAGCAATGTGACACACTAACTTTTTTAAAAAAGTTATTAGACAATCAGATGGGTATTTACAAATTCACTCCTGGCATGACCGGCCTATCAATCCCTGAAAAATGATATAAGGTATAATGGTGAATACTGGCAAAGTGTAAACAGCCACATGGTCCTGTTACCTTGTATTTCCTATGATTATTTGATTATGTGCACCTATTAAATGTTGAAACTGAGTCAGCCCCCTTATATAGCCTCCTCAGTGTTGCAAAAAATATTAGGCCTGTGTCCATTTTCTTTTGAGTATCCATCGCATGACATCTGGAAACAGCCACTGCTTATACAGTTGCATGACAGTAGCTTCTCCATAGCCTTTGACAACTATAGATGCAGTACAATCTTTTCACTACATTCTAACATCATGGAACAGAGCATTTGACATCAGCTCCTTCAAAAACTAATCAGCTCGGACTTAATATCACTCAAGTTACAATTTTCTAGTCAGTAACAAACATAATAGTGACCATGCCTCTCAACCTCTTAGAGCAAGAAATCTGGACAGACCCCTAAACATTGGGAGGGAAGGCCCAAAAATAAAGTCCTTTTTTTAAGTATTGCTCTTACAAACTTAGAAAGTTAATATAATAACAGAATTTGCATTTGAATGAAATTTTCTGAATAGTATGAACTCAGAAACTCAAATGTTTGTCAGTATTTTCTGACTTCAATCCTCAATGATTTGTCAGTGATTTGCAATAAAACCACAATTTTATGAAAAACTGAACAAAACAATGAGGCAAAAATCTGAACAATCTGCAAAAACCTGTATTCACAAGGGCTTATTTCCTCCAGTACTACTGGTACTTCACATGGTATCTTGCACAGAAAGAACAGTGCCATTTCCAAGCCAACCTAGCCAACCTAGAAGTGTCACAAATTCTATTCTCAGTTGACTTATATTTACAATATTTGTAAATGCCTATATTATCCACTGTGGAAAATTACAGGTCATAAAATATACAAATGATTTTATCAGATGTGCTAATATTTCGTAAGCCATAGAATGAATTCTGGTTCAAGTTTCAGAGCAAAGCAAACATTTTTTATCCTAAATAGCAAGCTGGCTGTCAACACAGCTATTTCCCAAATGGACACTTGATCAAATGACAAAACACAGAGACAAGGTTGTCAAAAAGTTAACTTTATGAACACCTGGATCACTGTAATTTAACACCTTGAAACTAAACACTTGGCCATCATGGTGACCTTTGCCCTTTTTTCCACTATAGTGCGATCTTGAATTTGTTGTATTCAGTTGGAGGGGTGTGGGGGGTGAAGCTCCCACTTGCATGGGTAAGATTTGCTTTGATTTCATTTTAAAGCATGGGTGGGTTAGATTTGATTCAATTTCTTGTTAAAGCTTTGGTGGCAAAGTGGTTATCTTCTCAGCATTAAATTATAGTGATCTGGGTGTTTGTAAAATTAACTTTTCGGCAACCTCATCTCTGTGTTTTATAGTTTGATGAAGTGGCCATTCAGGAAACAGAAGTAGATCCATATGAACCTACCTATATATTTGACTACCTATTACATTTAAAGTTAACAAATGTCAGTGAATAGCTATTTTTCAGTCTGCTATTTTATTTACAGTTCTATCTAAACCATCAATTGTACCATACTTTTTTCACATATGATGAAACTTTAAATACAATAGACCAATGAGTCAGATGAGCATGGATCATAGGAAGTTACTAGGCTATTGGCCTTGAGGCCCTTACAAGCCTAGCCAAGAATTTATCCCATGTTCCAAAAAGTCAGTACCTTATGCCACTGTCCAGCAAGGACATAGGTGGAATCCCAGGGATGTATTTTCTGTTCCCCATCCAGTTATCCAAGCTGTGATTAAAAAGGTTTAGTGAGATACTCTGCTTTACGTGGAGCAGAAGTCTATTCAACAAAAGGGGAGTCTCTGGGACACAAATCTGCCCTGCCAACAAGTTATATTGATGTCACAGATCAGGTTGAGGTCTTGCGTGCGTGTTACTCGAGTGGAGCTTGACTTGTGGATATGCAGCAGTCCCATCAGGGTGGGGTCTGAGATTGCTTTCTATGCCAGAGAGAGGTCACTTCTGAGGAGTCAGTAGTAGAGACTGAGTAGAGGGACAGGGCTTTTAGCCTATCTGTGTAGGGTAGATGTTTGAGGCCCTGGATTTTCTGGGTAAGGAATCTCTGTTGTCTCTCCAGCTGCTGCATGTGCTTTGTGAGGTACATGCTGAAAGGGGCATTGTATTCAATAATTGGTCTTATAAGGGAAGAATACAGGGATGTTATGCCCACCTTGTCCCTGCATGAGATATACTTACTAATGAGGTGGGCCATGTAGAAAGCTTTCTGTACAACAGAGGCAATATGGTGATCAAAAGTCAGATCTGAAGTAGATAACTTCATTTGATCAGCAACCTATGGGTATCAGATCCAATCCGGAGCCGAGCCGGCAGCTTTCCAAGCTAGAGCTCCAAGCTCCTCCCCCTTACCCATAATACTCTGCTACCTCCCTCCAGTCCTCAGAACTCGTTTGCCGCGGCTTCTTGAAGCACAAGTCACGAGCTCCTGGTAGTTTTGTGAGTGGTTTCATACGCCACCCCCTCCGGGGGGGGAGCTCGGCCCCTTTCTTTGCCCCCATTGCTCCTTCTCTGATCCATTATCTGGGTTTCAGAGCCATCGGATCCGGGTAGCGTCATAGCCGGGGAGTCGGCACCGATAGTAATCGCTACTTCGACGCCGGCTATACCCTTGAGTTTGACGGGTCCTTTTTCAGATCCGAGCTCTCGAGGCCATGAGCCGAGCCTCAGATCCGGAGGGTTGACTGTGTCTTCAACTCCGATGTGGTTGGAGCACCCTTCTCTTTCGAGTCCGATCACTTCAGCTCCAGTGCCAATCCACACGTCGGATCCGAGGGGGCTGCTCTCGGATCCTATGGAGAGCAGTTCACCGTCGGCCTTCAACATCGTGGAGAGGGTCCTCTCGAGGGATTCAAGGCACCTGGCTCGTGCTACGGATCCACCCACCATTCCCTTGCAGATGGGCCTGAATTCCATCATCCGGCCCCAGGGACAGCCTGCGTCTATGTCCCAGATGGTTCCCGTAGAGGAAAAGGACCTGTTTGGTGAGCCCTCCTCGGACAGCCCCCCCGAGGAGGCTTCTCACAAACGAAAGTGTAAAAGGAGGCACTTGGACTCCGCCAAGTCCCTCATGGAAGACACTGACCTGGAGGAAGGGGAAGGTTCCCTCAGGTCACCCCCTGAAGATGTCTCCTTTAGAGACATCATGGAGATGCTGTGCATTAGAGGGAGGTGGTCAGCCCAAAAACATTCCGTGGATGAGTCTGTGTTTCTGGAGGCATTTGACTCAGGCCCATCTACCTTTTGGGTGTCCCCACCGGCCGACCCCCTGGTAGATCTTATAACTACCAGAGCGTGGAAGGAGCCGGACACTGTAGTGCCGATCCCCAGGAGACCAGATAAAATCCTTAGTCCCCCAACAGACAGGATGGTGTGGAGCAAAGGTTCCCCAGTAGATGCCATGGTGGTGGCGGCTGCCACCAAGAAGGAACTGGCTCAGGATAGTTCCTCGGTACATCCTCCCGACAAGGAGTCTCGGACGATACACCACATTGGAAAGTGGATGTTCGCTTCAGCCACCTTCTCCATAAGGGAGCTGAACTACTTGGCACACGTGATTCGCCTTCAGCGGGATCTAATCAAAGAGTATGCTGGGTCACCCTCGGAGTCCATGTTGGCCGAGGACAAAAGAACCTTCTCGGCATGAATGGCCACTCTAAAGTCGGTATCCAACACTTCTATGCAGCTTCTCTCCCATGCCACGGAGGGGGCGGCTAGAGCCAGTGGAGCAGGCATTGCCTTGTGGCGTCATGCCTGGCTCTGTCTTTGCAACTTTGTGGAACCCTTCAAGGCGTCCTTCGTGAACGCTCCCTTTGACGGTTCTACCTTGTTTGGCAAGACCATCCGTGATACGCTACTCCAGATCGAGAAAGATGGGAAGACGTTGTCTGCCGTTGGAATCTGCTTCTTGGCTCCTCAAAGGTCCTTTTCCAGGAACCAGACAGGACAAAAGAAGAGGTGGCTCTGGAAATCTCAACAATCCCATTTCAATCCCGACCCTTCATCCTTCAGAGGCAGGGGAGGACAAGGCGGATGCCGGCCCAGAGGCAGAGCGGGGCCGAAGAATTTTGGGTCGAGGGAACCTTTTTCCGACCGACCCGTGCAGCAACCCTGAGGGGTTGTCTGACTGCTCCTCTCTGGAGGCAGTCGGGTGCATTTCTTGGAACACCTGGCACATTGGGAGTCCATCACAACAGATCACTGGGTGCTCCGAATAATATCCAGAGGCTACTCTATTCCCTTCGTGAACCCTCTCCCTCAGTTGGGGCACCTCCCTGATGTCCCACCCAATCAGAGGGAGGCTGCAGCTTTAGAGATAAAAGAGCTGTTAAGAAAAAGAGCCATCCATCGCATTCCCCCAGGCCAGTCCAGATCAGGCAATTACTCCAGGTTCTTTTTGGTGCTAAAAAAGATGGGGGACTTAAGGCCAATTCTCGACCCGTCTACATTGAACCTGTCCATTGCCAAGGAGAAATTCCGGATGGTCACCATTCAATCTATTCTCCCCCTTCTGCAGGGGAATGACTGGATGTGCTCCATAGACCTCAAGGATGCGTGCTATCACATTCTAATGAACAGGTGATCCAGGAGGTTTCTCCGCTTTTGGTTGGGGGCCAGTCATTATCAGTTCAGGGTCCTCCCATTTGGCCACACCACAGCCCCTAGGGTATTCACCAAGGTCATGGCAGTTGTAGTGGCCCACCTGAGGCTTCAGGGAATACAGGTCTTTCCTTACCTGGACGACTGGCTCCTCACCGCTCTCACCAGGCATCTACTATGCTCGGCCAGGGATTATTTCATGCATTTGGCCCACCAGTTAGGGATCACCATAAATTACAAAAAATCATCCCTTCAGCCTGCTCAGGTCCTGGACTTCATAGGGGCCAGAATAGACACGCTTCAGTCCAAGGCCTTCTTAACATCGGACAGACTCCGCAACCTAACTCTCCATGTCTTAGCCATTCTACAGTCTCCGGCCCCACCAGTGGAATTAGTCCTGAGGGCTCTAGGGTCTATGGTGGCAGCTATCAAACCTTTCACCCCTAGCCCGCTTGAATATGAGGGTTCTTCAATGGATCTTACAGGTCCAGTGGTCCATCCTTCGACATCCATTGTACTCCCCGATTCCCCTCAGCAGGATTTGCAGGGAATCTCTGCTTTGGTGGCTCCATTCCTGAGAGCTTCAGGAAGGGCGGCCCTTTTTGATGTCTCTACCCCAAGCCACGGTGACCATGGATGCTTCTCGCCTAGGGTGGGGGGGGGGGCATTGCATGGGCAGAACCGTCCAAGGCATGTGGACTCCAACAGAGACCGTTCTGCATATCAATGTCCTGGAGATGAGGGCAGTGCTTCTAGTGTTGCAAGCTCTCCATGCCCTTCTTCCTCTAGGGACTATTGCAATTCAGACAGACAACATGTCAGTGGTCTGGTACATCAACAAACAGGGGGGAACTAGGTCTTACCCCCTTTGCCGAGAGGCTATGAGGGTTTGAAGTGGGTGATATCCACCAACTGTTTTCTGCTAGCAATGCACATTCTGGGTCGGTCCAACATTCTAGCAGACAAGCTGAGTCGAACTATCCTCTCACCTTATGAGTGGTCTCTGAACCCCTTAGTAGCGAAACAGATCTTCCTCAAATGGGGTCAACCTTGTTGCGATCTGTTGGCATCACCTTCGATCGCAAAGTGCAGCGAGTTTTTTGCTCTAATCTCTCCACCGGGGGAGACCCCTAGAGGCGCTTTAGTTCATGCTTGGCCATCCTGTCTTCTTTATGCTTATCCTCCTCTCCCATTAATGACAAACTTCTTGCAGAAAGCTCGTCAGTTGGGGAGCAAGGTTATCCTCACAGCCCCATTCTGGCCTTGTCAAACCTGGTTCCCATACCTATGGTCTCATCTCATGGCTCCTCCTTGGATCTTAGATCCCATTCCGGATCTGATTTCTCATCCTTCGGGATTGAAAACTCTGAACCTGGATGACCTCAAGCTTTCCGCTTGGTTGATCCAGTTCCTTTAGTGGCTAGGACTCCCGGCATCTCGTCCGCAGTGAAATCCATCCTGGTGGCGGCACATAAACCTTCTACCAGGAAAGTCTACAACAGTAAATGGAAACATTTTTCTATCTGGGCCAGGCAAAGGAATTTGGACCCCTTTACAGCTCCCATTCCAGCAGTACTTGAGTTCTTATCCCACATCTTTCATCAGGGGGCCAGTTCTTCAACTGTGAAGGTTCAAATGGCGGCTATTTCCCACTTCCACATCAGAGTCAATCTTGGTCCCTTAGCTTCCTCTAAGATCTGTAAGACCTTCTTGAAGGGTACCTTTCTTTTAAGACCTCCAGTCAAGAATGCGGTTCCTCCGTGGGACCTAACCTTAGTCCTCCAGGCTCTTACTGGCCCCCCCCCCTTTGAGCCTGCAGCTTCGGTTGACTTAAAGTACTTGTTTTGGAAAACTGCCTTCTTGATTGCTATTTCCTCAGCTAGAAGGGTATCGGAGCTTCAGGCCCTTTGTACTAAACCTCCGTATCTCATCTTCCATAAGGACAGAGTATCCCTCAGGACTAATCCCTCCTTTTTACCTAAAGTGGCTTCCGAGGCCAACATCAACCAATCCATTAATCTGCCTGTTTTCTTCCCTAACTACCAGAACAAAGGAAAGTACAGACTACATTCATTAGATGTGCATAGACAATTGCACTTTTATTTGCACAGAACAGCTGCCTCGCGTAAGTCGGAGCAGCTCTTTGTCTCCTTTGCTAAGCCATCTTTGGGTAAACCAGTAAGGTGACTCTAGCTAGGTGGATATCTCACTGCATTATACTCACGTACAAAATTTCTGGTTGGCCTGAGCCCGTGGGGGTTCATGCTCATTCTACCCGTTCTGTGGCTACCTCTGCTGCCTTTTGGTCAAGGGTACCCTTGGATGACATTTGTTCAGTGGCTACTTGGGCTTCCTCTCATACCTTTATTTCTCATTATAAATTAGATCTGATATCCAGAGGGAGGGCAGCCTATGGCTCTGCAGTGCTCCGGAATATTCTTCCTTGAGAACCTCCCAAGTTTTTGGTAGCTGGGGACTCTGTCCCACAGGTTGCTGATCAAATGAAGTTAACTACTTCAGATAAAGAAATTATGTACTCACCATAACATTCCATCTGAGTAGGTAACTTCATTTGTCAGCAACCGACCCCCCCCCTCCGCCCCCCTAACCTGTAGTTTGTTACCTGAATAATTAAGTGATTCACTCCTGGTAGGTATCAGGTTAGGATGTTCAGGTTTTTGCTTGTTTTAGTGCTGTCTGATAATTGGGAAAACTCGATCTGAGGACTGGAGGGAGGTAGCAGGGTATTATGGGTAAGGGGGAGGAGCTTGGAGCTTGGACCTCTAGCTTGGAAAGCTGCCGGCTCAGATCCGGATCGGATCCGATAACCAGTTTGCTGACAAATTAAGTTACCTACTCAGATGGAACGACTTTTTTTTGCTATCATTGATGGAGTACACTGCTTATTACTGGTCTCCTACTTGGGGTGGCTTTTCCTATTTTGACTAGGTAGGTTCTATCAGTAAGCCAGTATGCTATCCATCTGGTAACATATGGATTGATGCCTAGTTGAGAGAGTTTATCTATTATACCTGAGTGGAGAATATTATCAAATGCCTTGGCCAGGTCAAGTTAGGTGGTGTGCACCATCTTCCCCTCATCTATGGCCTTGGTGACTGTCTCAAAGAAGTTGACTAAATGTAACAGGCATGACCTCCCCTTGACAAAACCAAACTGTATCAGATCAAGTGTTTGGAGGTTGCCAATGTCCTTGTTAATGAGGTCCATGATAATCGCTCCAAGGCCTTGCCATTTCAGGCTAGTCAATCTGATGGGTCTATAATTTCCTGGATCAGTGGATACTCCAACTTTGTGCAAAGGCATGCATCGACAGTGCGGAGTTATATAACCTCCTTCCGCAGATCCAGGGGTGGGTTCTTTGTTGGACTAGCAGTGCCTTTTGCTGTTTCTTTTTTAGAAAAAACAGGAAAAAAAAAAAAAAAATATATATATATATATATATATATATATATATATATCTATATCAGACTTAGCTGAACTACTACTTCCAAAAGAACTGTACTAGGATTTGGATGGGAAAACAGAATGCTGCACACCGTCAATGTTGCTAACTTAATTTGAATTTTACAGGAGCTGAGGCATTTACATCAAAGGAGGTGAAGTAAATGGAGGATACAGGTGTGCCTGATTTATTTTGACAAGGAAGTTGAAAGTTGCTAATAACCTGAAGTGTCTGCTGTCCATTTAAACCAACACTGTCTATGGTACAGAATCAATGGAGTGATGATACAATAAATTAATTATTTGCGCACACTGTCATAATCCCATTGCACAAAGCAGGTGCTCCAAAAGATTGCAAAGAATATAGGTCAGTTTCTAACTTGTGCCCACTAACTAAACATTTGAAAAACTCTTATACAAGAAGATATTTGACCTTATAAATAGCTATGGCCTCCCCTGTGACAAAGAACATTGCTTCTTCAAGGCCTTCAGTACAACAACTGCACTTTATGTAACTGACAACTCGATTTACTGCAAAAGGAACAATTACTAACATACTGGCAGTCACTTTGTAGACCTTACAAGAGCATTTGAAACTGAAAATTTGCTCAGCAATCTGCACAAACTCGATTTCTGACTAAAAACTGTCAAGTGGTTTAAGTTATTTGGAATGCAGACAGAACTTTCTAGGTATACATTAATAATATCTTGTCTAATATAGGTGCACTTGATGCTAAAGTCCCAAGGGTAAGTTTTTGGCCCCTTACTGTTCTCATCAATTATTAAATACACACCTTATGATCTACTCAATATCAAGATGATTATGTATGCAAATGATCTGGTAGGTTTACCGGCAAATAAAACTCTTTCTAGGTTTCAACACACATTACACGGCAATTCTGTAATTGCTTGACTAACAATGGATTAATAATTAATCCCCAAAAAAGCTAGCATTATGACATTTTGCTACTCCTTAAAAACAAATGGCCAATCTCCATCAATAATTGCAAGGGATAACTCAAATAATCCAGTACCTTATGTTACACAGTAAAAATATCTAGGAGTCCTTCTTGAACCTGCCTTAGCATTCTCATGACATACAGAAAATACAGTCAAAAAACACTTTTACAACTGAAACTTTTCTACAAAATTGAATACTTATCTCCAACTACAATGCAGTCTATAAATAGAAAGTTTTGCATTTTCAAAATTGGATACCCCTACCTTTATTAGCAATTCAACATACAAAAACTACAGACATTGGAAAACCAAATCTGTCATTTTGTACTTCTAGCCAACAAGCGTACCCACCATTTTAACCTTTAAAGAGATTTCCTGACATCTGGTTACTAGCCAAGCTAATATGCTTCCCAACACTCTGCTTTTCAAAATTATTATGTTGCGTCAATGCCCACCATCCAATAAAAACCTTACAAATAACAGAATCATTACACACATTGAGAGGAAGTCATTTTGATGGTGATACTTTGAGGTAATGACATTTTTGCACTACCACAGGGAAATGGGCCTTCACTAAACTCTAGCAAGTAATGCAGAACCATTATACACACTTCTGGACATGGACCCCACACCTTTCACTCAGGGAGAGGTGAGTATACTGTGTCTCATTATTACTCAGTCTGCCTTGTTGAATTCTCCAATGCACATATCTTTCATTTCCACCCATCGGCTGAACCTATACTGGTTTAAGTGATCTTACGGTGGGGTATTATACAGTAATCCCTGGTGTCTAACTGTTCTCCCTACCCACAATCACTATACTGGTGTAGGTGCCATTACAGCACAAGTCTTATAGGGAAATCACTGATGGCTAGTAGCATACCTCTTCCCTGTCATATAGTTCTCTGTGACAGCCAGTGGTCTGTCATTCCAGTGTTGTAGACAATGATTGTTAGTCTAGGGGGGGTGTGTGGTGGTATGACAGCCACACCATCTCACACTTTCATGTACACACATACACATCAAACATGCACACACACACACACACACACACACACACACACACACACACACACACACACACACACACACACACACACACACACACACATGATTTACCAGCCCAAATGTGAAGCACTGTCTTTTGGCTCACTGCTCATCACAAATTATATACCAAAAAAAGTTGAGCAGAAAAACAAAATAAAAAACACAAGAAATATTTTTTATGTAAGGACAAGCCCCCTGCACTCCTCCACCAGCCCCCCCCCCCAATAAATTATATATATCAACTCCACAGTCACCCAGCAGTGAAGAAAAGGTGGAAAACCTCCAAAAGACATACTTCCAGCTAACAGGATACATTACACAGTGAAGAAAACTGTGATGAAACACCATCCCACTAAAAACACATGATGACAGAGTCAGAGATAACTAGTAGGTATGCCCACATAAACAAACACACACACACATATATACAAATGAACACACTGGAAGGAATTGCACAGGACACAGTAGAATAGCAATAAAATAGCATTTTTACTCAATGATTTAGCGCTTTCATCTTCGGTAATATGGAATTCATCAAACTACAGATTACATGATGCACTTGGTTTAAATACACTGTAAATCCCTCCTTTTTTAATTGATCAAATGACAAAAATAATCTAAAACCACATGCATCAAAAATACACTTTGTGCTGAAAAATGTTGCAAATTACAGTTTAAAAAACTTCAGTGAAATAACAAATATACTAGATTACTAACAAATGATATGTTAATAAAACAGTTGTAAAATGTAGCTATAAATAAATAAATACATTTATGAATGAAAAAATAAATGAACTTACTAATGGCAAGCTAACACTTAAAATATATAGTTTAAAACAATGAAATGGTTTAAAAACACCTGAATAAACATTCCTGTTACTGTATAGTATACAAACGCTGTATGTATATAACAAAATAATGTGGACATAAAGATTACATAAAAAAAACAGCTTTTAATTTTAAAAAGCTGCTGATAAGATACTGTTTTATTGAGACCGGGACTTGTAGTGTCATTTGTTTTTAGCTCCCCCTCTGTCCTAAGTTTACATTCTATCACTATAAACTTGAATGTGTAGGTGTGATTGTCCATGCAATGCTTATACAAAGCATTACATTAATTTTTCCTTTTAATCTCACATAAATGTTGGTCAGTTCTGGTGCTAAAGCTCTTAACTGTTTTCCTATAAAAATGCATTACAAGTCTGGAATATGGCTAAATCTATCATCCCCTTGCCCCCACAGTAATATATATGGTTAATGGTTATTGCCCCGTAATTAGCCAAGGTAACTTCAGAACCTTCCAAAATATATTTACATGGTGAACAATGTCCACATCTACTCATATTTCCATTATTATTAGTGAACTTACCATGCTCGAGTAGCATCTTAAAACATGCATCTTTTTTGTACACTATATAGGGGCTTGTCCAACAATGGAGAAGGTATCTTGGCCAAGTCTGGTTATACTCCAAATTTGTAATAAAATTGACCAAACATCATAAAATTCTGTGTAAAAGATAAAATATGTGCTTTTTTGTATAGAGGCTCCTGTCTATTGGTTGCCATAATTGACACCCTAGATAGTCTGCCATTAACATTTCCCAACAAGGGCTTAAAATAACCTGTGGGTCAATTTACCAAAACTTCACTAAATATATCTGATAAAACCTTGTTAGGATAACCTTTCCTATCTAGCATGGTTCTCAATTTTTCACTTTCAATCTGGAATTCACAATCATTTGATATCATATGGGCAAGTCTAACACATTGCCCCTTGACTAGCATTGTCTTCTGATGAATAGGGTGTCAACAATCAAAATGTAATAGTGAATGTGAATAAGTGGGTTTACGATATATGCTGGATTCAAAACCACATTTTTCCTTGTTTTTGTATATAGTCACATCTAAATAATTAACTTTATCACCCTGTATGTCCATAGTAAGAAAGTTTGTAGTTGAATGCAAGTAATGAAAAAAACTGGACTAACCTTTCAAGGCTATGATTCTAATATAGTATAAGATCATCTAGGAACTGTCCATATAATGACCAACTTTTCTGGAATTCTGATTTGAGAACAAATTTCTGCTCCCAGATCTGATTTTCAAACATCAAAAATGACAGAATATCTAGGGTGTCAATTATGGCAATCAATAGACAGGAGCCTCTATGCAAAAAGCATTATTTTATCATTCAGTAACACAATTGTCTGATATTCAGTACATTTTATTAAAAAACAGACTTGACCAAAATACCTTGTCCGTTGTTGAACAAACCCCTATTATAGTGTACAAAAAAGATATATGTTTTAAGATGCTACTTAAGCATGTTCACTAATAATAGAAACATGAGTAGATGTGGACATCGTTCACAATGTAAATATATTTTGGAAGGTTCTGAAGTTACACTGGCTAATTATGGATAAAAAACATTAATCATAAATATTACTGTGGGGACAAGGGGGTGATATATTAAGTCCTAAACCAGGTTTGTAATGCATTTCATATAGGAAAAAAGAGCTTTAGAACCAGAATTTACCAACATTTATTTGGGATCAAAAGGAAAGAGAACGTAATGCTTTGTATAAACATCTCAATGACAATCACACCCACTCATTCGAGTTTACAGTGATAGATCATGTAGACTTAGGACAGAGAGGGGGACAAAATGAAGATTTTTTTATAATTTCAAGATCTTAAATTGTAACTAAACAAATGCTACTGTAAGTCCCAGTCTCAATGAAACAGTATCTATCAGCAGCTTATTAAAATTATGTGATCTCTATGTCCACATTATTTTAGGTACTTTTCCGTTATCGGGGCAACACTTGTAATGAGTGCTTGCAATATTTGGTTACATACCAGTTTTGAATCCAGCACTGTGAATGTAATACCAGGTAAAAAACACTGGATTATTTAATCTATTTATCCATGCCATTTGCAGTTGTCATAGTGAGCAGTCTGTTCAATTTTTCTTCTGTTTTGTATTCATTATTGCCATTTCCTGGTGTAATTGCCTACTCTCCACCATGCAATGCTCATGACAGTCCATTGTGCATCACTGTAGACTGCACTGACAAGTTTCCATCTCCTCAAGTGATCTTACCCGTCTGTGTCTCTCACATGGATAGCTATAGATATATAGACAGATAGATAGCTGGAGATAACAGCGGACAGACGTGATGCGATGTGCCTTTTTAAAGTGGATAACAGTGGTATAGAAATCTTTATTTAAATATGTCAAATGTACAGTGCGCTTTGGAGAACAGTTTTCCTTGTATCCTTACTGAGAAGTGAAAATTAAGTTCCTGTATTAGGCACAAGTTTCACTTTTAAAGCCATAGCACTACTGACATACACCGCATGTGACAACACTCTTGTAATGAAGCATTTTTACCCCAAAAGAAATATTTGCAGGGCTATGTACATGTAACAACAGTACAGTACAGTACTGAAATATATAAATATATATGAGTCGTGCAATTAAAAATGTATACATTGTTCATGCATTGAATTGAGTTACAGACTATGTATGTAGTCATTGTTACAAACTGCCTTCTTTACAAGCGCTCATTACAAGTGTTGCCCCGATAACAGAAAAGTACATTATTTTGTTGTATGCATGTATATAGTTCATATATTATACAGTAACAGGAATGTTTATTCATGTGTTTTTAAACAATTTCATTTTATTATACTATATATTTTAAGTGTTGGGTTGCCAGGTGTAAGTTTATTTCTAGCTAAATTTTATAGCTGTTTTATTAGCATTTTGTGTATTAGTAATCTAATATATTTGCTATTTCTCAGAAGTTTTTTAAGCTGTAATTTGCAAATGTTTTTAAGCATAAGGTCCATTTTTGATGCATGTGTTTTTAAATTATGTTTGTCACTTGATCAATTAAATAATGGGAAAGAGTTTGCATCATATTTAAACCAAGTGCATTATGTAATCTGTATTGTGATGAAGTCCATATTAATGAGGATGAAAACACTAAATCACTCAGTAAAAATGCTATTCTATTGCTACTCTACTGTGTCGTTTGTCTCATCTCGGATAAACACACACACTAGCACACATAACCTCTCACATACATTAATTCACACAAACCCATACCTACCTTTCCACTAAACTCCCAAGTACTTACGTCTTCTTTGATGGCTGAACACAGCCTATTGACAAGGTTCAATTCCACAACATGGTAGGAGTGGCTATGCTAATCTACATGGACTGGAGAGACAAAGAGAGAGAGAGAGAGAGAGAGAGAGAGAGAGAGGACATGGCTAATGACCATATGTGTCTCCCTCAAACTGCCTCATTAACATGTAACATGACCTCACACACAGCCTGACATGGTGCTTCATGTCTTTATGTTAGAGCACCATGTCAGAGTTGTCTCTGAATTCTAAAAGGTTACCACAAGGGGGATCTACCTTGGATCCTGGGAAATACCGTCCCATCAGTCTGATGAGCCTGATCTGCAAGGCCATGGAATGTATTATCATGGAACTTATAAACAAAGACATTGGCAACCTTCAAACACTGGACCCCACCCAGTTTGGGTTTGTGAAGGGCCGATCTCCTGAGCCTGATTGACTTCTTCAAATCAGTCTCCAGAGCCGTGGATGTGAGCAAGGTGGTCCACACAGCTTATCTGGACCTCGCCAAGGCCTTCAACACCATTCCCCACTCTGGAATCATAGATAAACTTACTAAGCTGGGCATAAATCCCTGCATCATTCGATGGGTTGCCAACTGGCTTGCTGACAGAACCCACACTGTAAAAGTAGCTGACTCCAAATCCAGCTCCAAACAAGTGACAAGTGGAGTACCTCAGGGTTTGGTCCTGGGACCGCTCTTGTTTAAAATCTACTTCTCTGAAGTACAGGCCAACACTAAGGGACTCTGGCTAACAAAGTTTGCAGATGACTGCAAGCTGGGAGCCATTATTGAATCCCCAAATTATGTGGATATTCTACAAAAGGGCCTTACAGAAACAGATGCTTGGTGCCAGAGCCATGGGCTCAAGCTCAATGCCAAGAAGTGTATAGTTATCCTCTTTGGGAAAAAAACATTTACCCATGAGTTACCACATAGGTGGCAGTACACTAAACACCGTAAGTGTGATAAGAGACTTAGGAACACAGGTGGACAGTGGTCTCACCTTCGATAACCACATTGCCACAACAGTCAGGAAATCCTTCTATGTGGCACACATCATCACTAAGGGCTTTTCATCCAGAAAAAAGGAGGTCATTGTCTCACTGTACTCATCCCTCATTAGACACATCATAGAGTACAATGGTACAACGCCCCATTTGGTATGTACCTCACAAGACATCTGCAACAACTGAAAAGGCCATAGAAACACCTCACTAAAAGAATCACAGGCCTAAAACAGGTGCCCTATGCTGACCGACTAAAAAAATATCCAGCTATACTCTGTCACATATCGTCTACTCAGAGGTGATCTCTGCTTAACATACAAGGCCATGTCAAACCCAGAGCTGTTGGACATTCTACACTTAAAGAAATCCCAATCCATCAGAGCCACATGTTCCAGGGACCTAAACCTTGCCATTACAATTAACAAAACATGCTGGAGGTATAGGTTCCTGACTCAGAGATTTCCGAGACTCTGGAATAGACTGCCCATACACGTCAAGCAGAGCACCTCCTTGGCCCTCTTCAAAAGGAACCTTGATGATTGGATGGGAGATAGGAAATTTACCCCGGGGATCATGTCAATCACCCTACTAGACAGGGGTCCAGGGAAGTAAATATTTTGGGAAGAAATAGCCAGGGAATTGTTATGATTAGGCTTGTATAAACTCTAGGGCCAATAGCCTAGTACCAACCTATGAACCTATGAACCATGGAGTTACAGTAAGCTTTATGAAGTCCCACCTTAAAATAGTCTGTGTTTTTTTTCACAAAAGTATACATGTTTTGGACTACAAATCAGAAGCTTTTAATCTAAATGTGGAGGGAGCTGCAGAGTATTTTTTCAATATTACTAAGAGATTCCCAGAGAAGAAGTAGAAACTTGAAAAATTGAGTATACTATATCAGAAACAGGTAGGTGCAGCATGAATGCTATTTGTATGCTTCTGTGTCAAAAGAGGTGGTCATCTAGAAAATATAGGACAATGCTGAAGGTTAGGATTTTATTTTACAGGGAAAATAGCTATCATGAATGCCTAGTGTGTTCATGAGAAAATTAAATACACTGTGCTGAGACATCTGTCTCTGCTAGATGTTCAACTTTGGGGACATCAAGAACATTATCAGGAATGGAAGTAGAAGTTAAGACATGTTCTGCAACAGGAATATTGCCTGGATTGCTGTGAGATCTACAGTGTGTGCCACAGGAGCAATGCTGAGAAAACATCTTCAGTAAAACTGGAACTGAGACATGCTTATATGATGAACTTCTTTGGTAAAGGAAAGCAGATTAATTCCCAAACTGTCTCTGGGACCCAACAATGATTGCACCAGTCTTTTAACTACACAGAAAAGTAAGCTGCAGCAGTTCCTAGCCAAATAATCTGAAATCAGTACTGAGCATTCGCTTTGAATTTCGTCACCTCCATAGGCAACAAGTTTTGCACAACTGGATACATTAAGTTGCACACTTAGCTTAGCTAATGTGTCTGTTGACATAATTTTACACTTTGAATCAGTGTCTACTTTGAGCTCAGTGGATTTACCATTGATCTGGACAGTGCAAAACACTTCAAGTTTTACTGCATCAACTTTTTCATCAATTGCTGATACGTAGAAAGTAGGGTTGCAGCTCTCTATTTGATCAACTTGCTTTTTTAAGTGATCCTTCTTTATAACTGTGTGAGGTTTACTTGACTTGGAAAAATTTTGAAAGTGGTCAATTTTTTACACTTGTGGCATTGCTGACCAAATGCTAAGCACTTTTCTCTTTTAGACAAATGATTGGCACCGCAATTGTAGCAGTTAACAATAAACCTTGATTTGGGTTTTGCTAACTCACCCTTGTACTGCACTGAGCATGTCCTTCTCACTGAACTAGGCTTAGAACTTGCTGTAAAGCTACGAGTTTTACCTGCCACACTCACAGGGGTTGTAGCTGCCATGTGCTTAGGCCTGCTTCTGCTAGCCACATGTTGCATGCTGTCTACATTTGCTCTGGCGCCTGCTGAAACCATGCTTTCATCACTTGCAAGTATACTTGTGTACCTTTCTGTAACTTCACTGATTTAACTAATCTCGATAACAAGAGAATACTGTATCACTGCAGTAAGTACACCATTCAGACTCATAGGGATTCATTTCAGACAACATTGCAGGACAGTCTGCAATACATACAGGAAACTTGTAAAGTACTAGGTGCATAGGTTCAAAAGATGATAATAGGCTATTGGCTTGGATGCCGTCATAAGTCTAGCCCAGATTTTTGCCCATGTCCCTTCAAAGTCAGGACCTGTTTCCCCTGTCTAGCTGGGACACAGGCGGGATCCCAGGGGTGCCTTTTCTGTTTCCCATGCAGTCGTCCAGCTTCTTCTTCAAGAGGGCTATACAGGTACTCTTCTAGACATGGGGAAGCAGTGTATTTTACAGACAGTATATTGTTTGGGACTCAAATCTATCCCACCAAGTGCCATTCATGTCACAGACCAGGTGAGGGCATTGCTTGTGAGTTGTGTGAGTCGGGTTTTTCTTACGGATATGCAGAAATGCTATCAAGGTTGGTTTAGAAATGGCCTTGTATGCCAGACTCAGGTCACCTGTGACCAGTCTGTATGAGACTAAGTAGATGGACAGGACTTTCAGCCTATCTGTATAGGATAGGTGTTGGTGACCCTGGATTTTCCTGGGCATGAACCTCTGTGGTCTCTGCAACTGCTGCATTTGCTTGGCAAGGTACATGCCAAAGGAGCCATTGTACTTGGTAAAGTGTCTGATAAGGGTGGAGTACAGGGATGTTATGGTCTCCTGGTTCCTGGATGACATACCCTTATTTGTGAGGTGTGCCATGTAGACAGCCTTCTGTACAATGGTGCCAACGCAGTGAGAAACTGTAAGGTTGCTATCAAACTTGGTGCATAAGTCACCTCACACAAGATTGCATGCTCAGTACATTGTTATTACTGTCATAATTTGTGTAGATGACATCTACCACAACAGGAAAAATGATGCATTTCCTGGCATTCAGTTTGAGGCAATGCATCTGGCACCAGTCATTAATTTGGGTAAAGGCCTCTTGGAGGATGCTCACATCAATAGGGGAATGTAAGACAGTGGTCAGCTTACAGTCATCTGTAAACCTGGTTAGCCACAGACCACTGGTTTTGTCTTGAACCTCAGAAACATATATCTCAAACAGTAGATGCCCTCATACCAATCCTTGGATTACACCGAGTATTATACTTTAAGTGTCTATTTAGGTGGCTTCTACTATTTTGACAGAGTGGGTACTATCATTGAGCCAGTTAGCTACCTATCTGGTAACATACAGATTGATGCTTATCTGTGTAGGCTTATGTATCATGGGTGACTGGGGATTATTGTCAGAGGCTTTGGCTAAGTGAAGGTAGGCAGTGTGCACTGTCTTCCTCTCATCCACGTGTTTGTTGACCACTTCACAGAAGTTGACCAGGTGTAACAGGCCTGATCTCTCTTTAACAATACCACATTGTGTGGGCTCAGGCATTTTGAGGTTGCCAATGTCCCTGTTCATAAGGTCCTTGATAATGCCTTGCATGCCCTTGCAAATCAGGCAAGTTAGGCTGATGTGCATATGATTGTCTGGGTCACTGGATTGATCCACCTTTGCGGGATGACAGTGGCTGTCCTCCTTGCAGATGGGATGATGCTGGTGCTCAGGCTTCCATTGACTACAGTGTGTAATGGAGCTGAGAGCTCATGCCTGAGTTCACGTAGGATGCAGCCAGAGATGGTCTCAGGCCCCATGGAGACTTCAGTTTGTTGCCTTTGAGAAGGCATTATGGACCTTTTCCCTGATGATGGGAAGGGGGCAGGTGCTGTGTATGCCCTTGTGTACTGATGGGGGGGGTTTCACTTAACCTGTCTGCAGCAGGTTGGCTGTATCTATGCCATATGTGTATGTAGTGCTATTGACCACCACTACAGAGCAGATTTGGGGGTTGCCTCTGAGACTGCAGACATATGTGAGGAAGGCCTTGTGATTGGCCTTGGTGGATGTGTCCAATTTGCACTCAAAGTTAGCCTTAGGGTAATTCACCCATGACCTTATTTGCTTGTTTAGACAAAGGTGAGATTACTTCCAATTTGGCACCTGTTCCTTCTTGACCCTGTCTAGCAATTATTTCCACCTATTATGGACTTTATGTATTGCTGCTGTCCACCACAGAGGTTTACTCTACCTTGAGGGAGATGATTTTGTCCTGTCAGGTATTAATGATTCCCTACAGCTATGTAGGTGCTCATATAGTATTTTGGTGTAGGCTTGGACATTACTGCTAGTTCCAACTGATGGGACAGTGACTGTAAAGCTACTTATACCTGCTCTGATGTGCTTTTTAGTCATTTTTTGGAAAAGTGTTTATTGTTTGACACTGACGGGGGGGCAGGGGAAATGGTGACCTCAAACATGATGGCTTTATGGTCAGATCTTAGTGCTACAGTGACTACTTATGTTGGCTAGGACCAGGTACAGGATATTTCCACCTGATGTAGGGGTGTTGACCAGCTGATGCAATGCATTGGCATTGACAAAGCCGAGGAATCTCTGTGCATTCATGTTCAGGTAGAATAGGTCATGCACACTATGGTTGGGTAGTTAAAGTCACCCAGGAGCAGGGTAGAGGGTTGAATCTTGACAGATTCAAGTAAGTCCAGATAGGTGTAGTGGGTATCGTAAGTCATGGTTGGAGGTCTGTATCTAGCTATGATTTGAATAAATGTTTTGTCAACATTTAACTGCACTTCGGATGTCTCCAGTATGTCATATTGTTTGACCAGCCTGGAGGTATCTATGTGTATGATAAAGTTTAAAACTCCACCTCCTTTGGTTTGCAGCCCTCCATTTGGGGTCTGAAAGTATGGTAGGATGAGAAACCTGGCAAAGTTAGTGTGTTCTCCACAGCTTCAAACCAGGTTTAGTGACTGCACAAATGTCAGCATCCTCCAGGACAAGGAATTCTTGCAATGCCATTAGCTTCATGCTAAGACTCCTAGCATTTAGTAGCACTACTTTTACATTTCGTTTGGACTGCGGTGGTGGTGCTGCGGTAGCGTTGTTGCCTCACAGTAAGGCATTGCCCTGTTTGATTCTCAGCCAGAGTGTCTTCTGGGTGGAGACATGCGTGAATGGGCGTACCTTCGTTGAAGGTTGTATGTCAGGGCTGGCAACTCGGCATGTAAAAATCCACTGCCAATCATTAGCGGACCGGAGTTCCGCTGTGGCGACCCCTAACCGGGAAAAGCTGAAAGACTCAACTTTTACATTTTGTTTATTATAAGCTTTCATGCTGGTAATATTCTGTTCATGACTTTGCCTAAAAAAGGCACTATGAGGAAGGCAAGTGCCTTTGCCAGTAGCCTAAAGCCCAGGGGAGACAGATGAAGCCAATTTCTGGCAAAGCATTGTGGTCTGTCAATCATGTACTGTCATGTGACTGAGACAGCAAGGATTCTAGGCTCTTAATTTGATTGCATGTCTCACATATTGCGTTCCTAGGTGGTAGTAGCATACAGTTGTCTGTGTACATAAGGCAGTGGCTACATTGTGTCAGGATGCCCATATCAACTGGACTAGCATGAGAAAGCACAGGAAAGCACAGGAAATTGTCCATCCATGGTTATTAGCATCTGTGGAAGAGAGGTTAGGGATCTAAGGATAGCACCTATAGGTGTGAGTATGGCTGCATAACATCAAGACAGTACCTGCAGGCAAGGGCCTCACTCACACAGGAGTGCAGGTAAGGGAAATAAATGCAACTGAGATACCTCTCAAAGTGTGAAAACTGCACAAAAGCTCAAAGCCATGCACATGCTGGGTTTAAATACCACAACAAGGAAGGTAAAATAGCAACACTGGGTGTGACCAGTCAACCCTTGTCCCTGAGCTTTTAGCTCAACATCCTATGGCAGACCAGTGCCAACCAGTTCACCTACTTCCAGTAAGTGCAGGCAGGCCCTGTACAATAGTAGATGATGTAGCAGGAAACACAAGAATCACACAAATAGATGTGACTGCAACAAAACCTGTAACCAGACTATGCTAATGATGTTTAAAATCTTTTTCAGGTCAGTGTAACACAGATGAACAGATACACATTTAAATATGACAATAACAAACATGAGCAAATGAATTTAAATGGATTAACCAGCTAACCAATAGTAATGCTCAGAACACAGCCCTGTTCCACAACTCTTCAGTCACACAACTTCTAACTGCACATTCCTGCCACTAAGGTGCAGGGGGAACCCTCTCCAAAAAGGATGACCTGGATTAGTGTTCAAGTTATAGAAACAAAGCTGTATTCAGCAGGTCAGGATATAGTGTATGTTACAGTAAACAAGGTGTACCAATGTCAGAGAAATACAGTTCAAATGAGCAGTCACAATGAGCCTTTAGCAAGTTGTAGCTCAAAAGGGCATAAAGTAACCTCCATTCCCACAACACTGCAGGCCACAAACTTACTTCAAGCCCATGTGCTTAAACACACAGCCTTAGCATAACAGAATTACATCAGGCTACTGAGAAGCAGTAATACATGCAGCAGAATAAGTGCAATTGAGCCATTGCAAGAAAAGACAGTGACAACAAATTGAAGTAATACAGTTGGAATAGACAGAAATACACCAACATTTTTTGTTTATAGGTTATGTGGGAAGGGATAAAACATGATAATGTCTGGTTGAGAAACAAAGGGAGGTGGGGTAGAGGGGGTGGGGTGGGCTCTCCAATGATATCTGTCTATTCAGTAGGATAAGCTGATGAGATACAATTGGGAGGTGTGTTCAAAATGAGATTTGTAGCAGGGGCAGCCAAGTCACATGCCAACAAATATTTGAACACAACAAGGGGGAACCCTTACAACTACAACAGAACAGAAAACTCGTAACAAAACAAATGCAATACTGCGATAAGATATAAAATATATGTGACCAAACCTTAACCAAAGAGCTTCAAATCAACATTAAATGCAGAGATGACTGATACTCAGAGCACTGTACAACACAAACACACTTCAGTTAAGTACAGATATTTGTAATTAACAGAGTAATGCTGTGCCTCAGTTACGCACACTACTTAACTGTTGCTATTCACATGTTTCAAATGAATACTTTAGTAACCTTTGTTAACAGACCCTAGCCAAGAATTGTTAAAAGTACAACAGAACAGAATATGTATAACGAAACAAATATAATACTACAATAACATGCAAAATACAAGTCACCAAAGCTTAAATACTGTGCTTCTAATGTAAATTACATGCAGAGATGACTGGTACTCAGAGCAATGCAGACCACACAAATATCAGACAGATATACCATATTGCCATATATGTGTAAAAAATGTCACATTTGCCTAGTTGCTATACAACATGCAAAGCTGTTTGTGTGTGACAGGTCTGAAAGTAATAATCCACATTAATGCTGCATTATGTCATATTACATCAGTGTTTCAGACCTGCCTTCATTTCACAGGCTAATATCACAGGCTAACAGCAAATAACATACGTCTTTGTGTCAGGTGTACATATCTGTCTGATGTGTGTGTGGCACTGGAAGCCATAACACAGTTAAACACTTTTCCAATTTCAACTTAGTAATTATAATTAACCTAGTAATTATTTATGTTCAAAGGCAATACAATAACCTGTAGTTGTAGACATGTATGCCTGTTTGGTGCACTGGAACTAAGACAACGCATTTGTAAAACAAGTACAGCTTATTTACTTGACATTTTGCAACTCATGTCTGTATGTTTGAGGCTTCCAGCTTCTACTATTAATACATATATGTGCACAGGTAATATCTGATATACATTTCTGTTCTTTGCCAGTATGACACACTGTGTTTACACTCTTGCAGCTCAGTCATACCTCTCAACCTGTTAGAGCAAGACATCTGAACAAAGGCACACATCAACTGGGGGCAAAGGCCAGAAAATGGTGACACTATACATCTAGCTGTGACACACTTAGTTGCTAGCAAATAGGTTTTGCTTTCACAGGAATATCGGAAGGATATGACATCTGACATTCAAATGTATGCTATGTTATGACTTCAGTCTTTACTGATTTGCCAGGCAAAATACAACTGTATGAGGCATTGACTACAAATATAAGGCAAACATGTGGTCAGTCTACAAAATTCTGGACAGTTGAAAGGTATGAGCTCAGTATATAGCAAGCAGTTCAACACACTCTTCTGCGCCAGTTGTTTTCTATATAAACATACCCTATATAGGTCTCCTATATTTGTAAGATAAGCATATGTATCATAGCAGCATTCACAAGTGACATATGAGGGGTCCTGATGGAGAGATGAAAAGTCAGCAAGCAAAGGAGAGTAGTAGTGCTGAAATGGAATGCATCTTCAAGTCTTGGTGAGTACCTTTGCTAGGTAGACCCTGTTTTTCACAAAATCTCTCCAGGGAGAGTCTGATATATAGACTATGTTTATATAGCATATATCATGGACAGAAATAAATCAAAAATAAAAAAGATAGCTGAGTGCACAAGTCCCAGGACAAAAAAGTGCCCAATCCTGGTAGGTGCACTGGTGCCAGGACTGGAAAAATGACAGTGGAAAATCCTCAAAATACAGAAATATTCATAGAATGGTGCCAGGCCAGGCTCAGGGGGAGGATGCCCCCCCCCTCCCTGTTGTAGAAGGAAGTAGCAGTCCACAAAAATGACAAAAATTGATTTGCCAAAGAAGAACCATAAAGACAATAGAGTGGACTATTGAGGATAAGAAATAAATTATGTATTGTTACTATTATGTAAAAAGCCTAGAATTTCCAGACACAAGGTATACACAATGATTAAGAGAGCAATTAGAGAAAAGAAAAATATTTCCACAGGAAAAAAAAAAACCTGTCACAAGCTTCAAATAAAAATTTGTGTTCATTAATACAACAGACTTTTGAAAAACAGTATATAGATCAAAAAACTTTGATCTCTTTGGGAAAAGAAGCATCTGAGGAAATGAGAAAATATAAACAACAAAACCTAGAGATATTTGAAAAATATAAAAAAGAAATATGGCGATGAGAAAGAAGGAGAGATTTGATATGGTGCAATATTTATGCAAAGGAGAAAGCCAAGTTAACTAATATAGAGAAGGTAGTCTCAAATATATTCTAAGAGAAATACAGGCAAAGGCATCCAGATATGGAAAAATTCACAATAAAAAGATTAATAGCACAAAGATGTAATGTAGAAAAGATGAATAGTAAAGCAGCAGTTAAAGAAATAGAAGCTGAAGTTATGGAGTGCCTGCAAAGTAAATGATTTAATGTAGAAGGTCTAAAACAGAATACATCACAGCATGATGAAGTGAGTCCCCAGAATAAGGAAAAGCAAGAAAATCGTGAGCCATGTGAAGAAGAAATATGGACATGGGAAAGGAAAAGAGATTTAATATGGTGTAATAATTAATGATATAATACACAAGTAGAACCAGAACGAAACGTCAGCTGGAATCACACAGTTATTAAACAGTCATCAGCATTGTAGTTAAAAATCCTTCTTTATTCCACAGACGAAGAAACAGAGAAAAACAAAATGAGCGCTTTCACGTATGCACCATACGCTTCATCAGATTTCATTATTCACAGAAGCAACTCAGTTTAAATAGTAACATCTTGCATCCAATTAAGATAATTACATTACCAATTAATAGCAGCTCAAACTTTTAAAGACATAGCTAGTTTCTGAGATAATATTAAATATGTATACCTTATTTAGTGCATTGTGATACAACATAATAATCTATTGCCCTAAAGTCTAGGCATTACTAAATAAATTCTCAAATATTTGTCAGAATCTAGATATAACTTATTACATTTAAAAAATCATGAAAATAGTAAAAACAATAATAATGATAATAATAATATAACTAATCTAATTCATTCTTAAAAGAAATAAACAAGCCAGTAATGCTTAAATTATCATAATGAATCCAAATTTGTGACCTTGGGACTGTAGATCAGACTGAAATAAATACATCACATATCACCCATCTATATATGATATATAATATAATAAAGTGCTTGATGCTAAAACTCTATTAAGTTTATATAAAAAAAAATATATATATATATATATATATATATATATATATATATATATATATATATATATATATGTATATATACATGGGTATAGTTAAAACAAAAAACCCTTATAACATTTAAGCATAAATGTATATCAATTGTTAATAAATAAATTAATACTATAAGACCCAATAAATGTACAAGAAAAACATGTAACATAAGTATATGTTGTTGATATAATCCAAGGAGATATATAATATATAAATCATTGACAATATTAATTATTTCTTAGCACTGGTTTCATGGGAACATATTGATTCAGGCCTGGTGGATGGTGTGCTTTCATCTTTAATATCCAGTGCAATTCTTTTTGTTCTAGTGTGTTAACAATATCACCCCCACTTTTTCCTTTTTCAATAATTTGTAAGACCCTAAATTTGAAGCTGTGTGTTCCATATTGCATTATATGTTTCGCCAAAGCATTGGTTTCATTATTCTTCTTTATATCGTATATATGATTATATATTCTCTTTTTAAATTCTCTCTTGGTAAGCCCTATGTAGAATGCGGAGCAATGTTCACAAGTTGCTAGATAGATAACATTGCTGGTATTGCATGATGCGTAGAACCTAGGTCTAAAGACATAATTCAAAACAGGATGTGTATATATTTGTACTTCTGTAATATGTTGACACATATTACAATGATTGCATGCATAAGTGCCCATACTCATGTTGGGCTCTATAACCATAGTCACCTTTTCCTTATAGGTTTTGCATAATAATCTCTTCAAATTTTTATTGTTCCTGTATGTAAATCTAGGACTTTCACCTACCAATTTTAAGGTTCTATCATCAGTTGTCAACACCTGCCAATGTTCTCTTATAATATCTTTGATCTTCTTATTATCATTAGTATATGTAGTAATGAAATGCACACTTTCATGATATCTTGGGTACAATTTCTTATTATGGTTCCAATAACCTCTTTCTGTCTGTTGTATATTTGAATTATCTACTGTTTTAATCACTTGCTTTCTAATCCCTTTAACCATCATCTTATTATAGCCCCTCTGTATAAATAATTCTTCCATCATATCTGCTTGGTTTTCAAGATCTAAATGTTCTTTACATATCCTATTCAGCCTAGTGAATTGACTTTTCACTATACCACTGAAGACATATCTTGGGTGCATGCTATCAAAGCTAAGTAATGCATTCTTCCAACACTTTTTTCTGTATAAACTAGATACAATTCTCCCATTATTAATCTTCAAATTTAAGTCTAAGAAATTTATTTCAGTATAGGATGCCTCCATCGTGAACCTTAAAAAACTCGTTGTACTTTCTAGATATTTCAGAAAATGCTCAAATTGTTCTATTGTGCCTTCCCAAATTATTAAAATATCATCCACAAACCTGGAATATAATATAATTTTTTTATATAAATCATTATTGAATAGATATTCTCTCTCCCACCAATTAACAACCAAATTTGCATATGTATTAGCGCAGGGTGTGCCCATGGCAACACCCCACTTCTGCAAATACATTTGCTCTGAAAAAGAAAAAAACATTATTAGAAAGAACCAAATCTAGTAGTTGACATATTAATATGTTCTTATTACAGCTAATTTCTGGGTATAGCTGAAGCAGCTCTCTGATGGATTGAATACCCTGATCATTTGGGATACATGTGAACAAACTTTGTATATCTAATGTAACTAATAGATGTGACCCATGTAACAATTCCACCTTGAGATTATCTAGTGTTTCTATCAATTGGTAGTTGTCCCTTAAAATGGTAGGAATCTGATTCATAATTGGTCTTAAGCTCTTTTCAAGGTAAATGGAGATGTTTTGTGTAGCCCACCCTTCACCGTCTACAATCGGTCTGATGGGGGGTGGGAGTATATCCTTGTGCATTTTGGGCAAGGCCTTAATATTTGGTATCCGAGGAGACTCTATAATAAGAAAGTCATATAGTTCTTTGTTGATCTGATAACACATCAACATGTCATATAACTCTTCCTTAATCCTATTCAAAATATCAGAAAAAAATGTGTCAGAAATCTTGGCATATGTATCTGAGTCATTTAGCATCAGAAGCATCAGTGAATTATATTCTTCAGTGTTGAATCCTCAAAATACAGAAATATTCATAGAATGGTGCCAGGCCAGGCTCAGGGGGAGGATGCCCCCCCTCCCTGTTGTAGAAGGAAGTAGCAGTCCACAAAAACGACAAAAAATGATTTGCCAAAGAAGAACCATAAAGACGATAGAGTGGACTATTGAGGATAAGAAATAAATTATGTATTGTTACTATTATGTAAAAAGCCTAGAATTTCCAGACACAAGGTATACAAAATGATTAAGAGAGCAATTAGAGAAAAGAAAAATATTTTGACAGGAAAAAAAAAACCTGTCACAAACTTCAAATAAAAATTTGTGTTCATTAATACAACAGACTTTTGAAAAACAGTATATAGATCAAAAAACTTTGATCTCTTTGGGGAAAAGAAGCATCTGAGGAAATGAGAAAATATAAACAACAAAACCTAGAGATATTTGAAAAATATAAAAAGGAAATATGGCGATGAGAAAGAAGGAGAGATTTGATATGGTGCAATATTTATGCAAAGGAGAAAGCCAAGTTAACTAATATAGAGAAGGTAGTCTCAAAGATATTCTAAGAGAAATACAGGCAAAGGCATCCAGATATGGAAAAATTCACAATAAAAAGATTAATAGCACAAAGATGTAATGTAGAAAAGATGAATAGTAAAGCAGCAGTTAAAGAAATAGAAGTTGAAGTTATGGAGTGCCTGCAAAGTAAATGATTTAATGTAGAAGGTCTAAAACAGAATACATCACAGCATGATGAAGTGAGTCCCCAGAATAAGGAAAAGCAAGAAGATCGGGAGCCATGTGAAGAAGAAATATGGACATGGGAAAAGAAAAGAGATTTAATATGGTGTAATAATTATGAAAAGGAGAAAGCAAAACTAACAAATACAAAAAGAGCAGCACCAAAGATACTTGAAGAAAAATATAGACAAAGGAATCCGGACATGGAAAACTTTACAATACAAAAAATAAGAAGACTAAGAGGAAAAGTAGAAAAAGAGATTAGTAATGGAGAAGTCAAAGAAATAGAAATTGAGGCAATGCACCAGCTGCAAACAGAAGGATTCAGTGTAGAAAATCAAATGCAGAAAGCACCAAAACAGGATAGAGCAATGGATATTCAAATTAAGGGGAAGCCAGTGGAACAGGAAGCAATTGGTCAGATATTTTGGAGCCTTTCACAGGAAGCCAGTATAAATGTTCACTTGAAGCTAGACAGCAAGGAATGGAACAGAAAATTCTGGAAACTCTGATGCAGTCAATGTTGAGGAGTGATAGGCCAGTGAGTTCCCATATGACTGAACAACAGATGACACAGGATGAAATTGAAGAGAATGTGCCACAGGAAGATGCTATAGAACTTTCTATAGAATGCCTGCAGGAAATGGAAAACAAGGGATGTGCCCTCAGTATGGAAGAAAATGAGTTAAAAAAATAGTTGCTTGATTTAATAGACAAAGACAGATATATCAAGATGAATGAGAGAAATAGACTACAGAAGGTTAATAAAACATCAAAAGTCAGAAGCTTGATAAAAAAAATGAACACAGACTTAGGACTGTCCATAGAGATCCATGAGATATAACAGAAGTAAAAAGAATATATTACTGTGCTGCTAAATTAATAACTGATAAAGTTCTATCACAGGAACACAGGGTAGCGAGGGAAAAGAAGGGGTGAAAGTGAATACTATCATGGAAGTATCGAATAGAGAAAACTATAAAGTAGCTAAGACAAGAAGTGTCATTGTTAGAAGATTATAGAAAAGGGAACAGATCAACAAAAATACTAAAAAAGATAGATGTGGTAAAAGAAATGTGCAGTATTAGAACAGACCATGATCTATTATGCACTATTGGAGATAAACTAAAACTTTCAAAGCAGGCGGAAAGACTTAGAAGATATGAAGATAAATATAACGGAAAAGCACAAAATAAGCAATTTATTGATGACCCAAAACAGTTTTATAGAGAATTGGGAAATAAGGTAAAAGGAACTGAAAGATTGCCAAAAAATAGGAAGTAGATACATTTTGGAGAAGTATCTATAAAGATCCTGTGGAACATAACAAAGATGCTAAATAGATAGAAGAAGTAAAATAAAGAATGAGAAATTTAAAGGCACAGGATATGAAATGGGATGAAATAACAGCCAGAAAGATTGAAACAAAGTTGAGAAAAGCCTCTAACTGGAAAACCCTAGGCCCAGATGCAGTACCTAACTTTTGGCTTAAAGTATTAACTTCTTTGCACGAGGATTTAGCCATGAGTAAGAACTATTTATATACGCACCCCAAACATACACTGCACTGTTTAACAACAGGAAAAACAATGCTCTTACTTAAGAGTGAACCTGCAAGCTACCCTAAAAATTATAGACGAATAACTTGTCTTCTGACAATGTATAAACTATACATAGGAATTGACGTTGACAGAGTTTATAGTCATTTAGAAATAAAACTCAATTATGGCAGTAGAGCAAAAGGGTAATAAAAAAAGTCATATGAAACAATGGATCATTTATTGTTAAAGTTATAGTGGAGAACTGTAAAAAGGGGAAGAATCTAAGTATGGCATGGCTTGACTACAAAAAAGCATTTGATAGTATCCCACAGTCATGGCTAAAAGAGTGCTTAAAATGTATATGATACACCCTACACTGATTACATTACAGTAAACATGAAAATGTGGCAGACTATTTTGCAATTAAGCCATGATAAATGACAGATTATTATCCCAGGGATAAAAATTCATATGGGGACATTCCAGGGTGACTCTTTGTCATCATTGCTATTCTGCCTTGCCATTAATCCATTAAGCTGTTTACTGAACAGCTTACGCCATGGCTACAATTTGGCTCCTAATAAATAACAAAGTCTAATGACTTCTCATCTTCTCTTTGCTGATGATTTAAAACTGTATAGCTCATCAGATGAGGAACTGAAAGCACAGTTGCAGGTTGTCAAAACTTTTTCAGATGATATTGGAATGTCATTTGGTCTTGATAAATGTGCAAACGCAACCTTTAAAAAAGGAAAACTGTAGCACAAGGAAAACATCAGTTTGGGACAAGAATGTGATATAAAAGAACTTAAGCAAGAGTGAGTGTAGAAATAAGTGGTAATTGATGAAAGATCAGCAACAAAACATGAACAAATGTGAATAAAGCTCAGTAAGGAGTACTTTAGAAGACTTAAATTAATCCTAAAAATAGCATTGACATCTAGGAACAAGACCCAAGCCATAAATCAATTTGCTCTTCCTGCCTAACTTATAGTTTTGGAGTGATTGACTGGGCCCAAAAATTGATGGATAGACTGGATATTAAAACAAGAAGGATGCTTCATGCTTACCAAATGATTTATAAAAATCAGTGTATACCAAGATTATATATTCCCCATACAGAAGGAGGGATGAGCCTCCTTGAAATTGATTACATGTATAGATCTGCAATCGTGGGACTCCACACATATTTACTGACCTCACAAGATCCAAATGTAGTGAAAGTTTTGAAACATGAGGAGAATAAATTTAAGATGACATCTCTGCTTAATTTAGCAGAAGCATATCAACGTCAAGCAGGAATGGAAATCAAACCAGAAGTAGATAAAAACCAGGTAGCAACTGAATGTGCTAAAAAACAAAAGAAAGAATATAAGGTGAAGGACCAGATGAGAAGGCAAGCAATGTGGAAAAAACATAAATATAGTTGCAAGTATAGATAACTTCTGTAAAAGCCTCATGTTGATCAAGAATGAACGCAGGAATGGTTAAGGAAAACTGAATTCACATCAAGAAATGGAAGGTTAATATTGGCAGCCCAAGATAGTGGGCTATGTACACACTGGTTTACAAAGTCCACTGAACATGTGGAAGGAACAGAAATATGTAGGTTTTGTAAAATGGAATTGGAAACTGTCGCATACCTTGTTGCTGGTTGCTATGCAGAAATGGCAGAGGGACTGTATACTGAAAGGCATAATAATGTGGTGAGACTGTTACACTAGAGATTGTGCAAACATTATTTTATCAAAGTGGCTGAAAAACACTGGAAACATGAGCCACAAAGAATAGAAAATGATGAAGTTTATATCACATGGGATCACCCAATACCAACAGTTCAAAAAATAGATGCTAGAAAACCGAGTATAGTGGTTTAAGAAAAGAAGACAAAAGTAGCATTGATGATTGAAATTGCCACACCCAGTGACTACAGTGTCTTGCGTACAGAGAGACAGAAAGTCATAAAATACCTGGATCTGCAGGTTTAAATGAGAGTCATGTGGAAAATTATACCCAGACAGTTCCAATAGTAGTAGGAGCAATGTGTCTTATAAAAAAGAACTTATAATTGTATTTAAATATTTTACCAATTCATGTAACACCATGTGAATTGCAGTAGGAGTCATTACTGGGGACATTGCTGGTGCTGCGAAGAGCACTTTTGGCTGACATCAAAGAGTGAAGCAATAATAATTTCATGAACTTTAATCGTACTTTGACTTAGGAATGGGGTATTCCCATAATGGTATTAGAAACCCAAAAGACTTGTAAAAATTAAAAATGACATATGAATATTTATAACATCCCAGGTAGCTGGCCTGGTGGTGTCATAGTCAGTACTTGACAAGAGACACACCAGCAGTAGTCATATGTGAGCTGACCTTTGCTGAGGTGACTCAGGGCCAGAGCTGTGATCTGTGTCACTGCAGATAGAGCCAGCAGGAATGGCTGTAGGTGCTGGACAACAACATGTGAATCCAACAAGTCTTGTTGAAACCTATTGTTTAACTTCTTATTTCACAATATTGCATTCCCCCTTCTGCATTCCATTACATACGTAATTGATTGACATACCTGTTATGGTGCAGAACACTTTTCTCAGAATAATGCAAATGTTTAGGTTTGTGTAGTCACAGTCTGTCTTTGTGTAGAAAGGTTCAGATCTGTTTTGCATAGGCAGTAACTTGCCTTTTGTAGGTAATGCTCATGAGCAGTTGATAGCCTGTGTACCAATTGGTGTCACCCACTTGGTAATTGCATCCAGAACAGCTGCGTTATCTTTCCATTAGCCAATGCCACGGAAACACTATAATTAAGTCCTTCATGTTAGCCTTGCCCCTTTTCCTTGCCTGAAAAGGACATTATGGAGGTGTGGGAGCTACAGCTTCATAAACTGTAGGTGGAAATACTTTTTTAGACCAAAGAATACAGAGAAAGCCCAACAAAATGGAGGACAAAGTTCCAGAATTAGGTATAGATTGTAAGTATTACTGTTATACAGTTAGATAATTGCTAGATTAACAGGGTTTGTCTGGACATGCATTTTCTGAGTGATTTGAAGTCTGACATTGATATGTATATGACATACCTCTCAACTGTCCAGATTTCCACAGAATGTCCAGATGTTTGCCTCTTATGTTTGATCTATTCCTCAGACAATTTCTGTTTTTGACAAATCAGTAGGATAATGTGAGGATTGAAGTCATTAAATAATGACATCCATTTGTTTTTCAGACTTCATATCTTTCAGAAAGGTTATGCTACAACAAACCCTGTAATGCCAGCAACTTTCCAGTTTGTAACACCATTATTTAAGATATGTCCCTATTTTTGGCCCCCTGTCCCCCAAGTATGTCAGGCTTTGCCCAGATGGCTTGCAGTAAGAGGTTCAGAGGTATGGTATAATCATTATTTAGTGACTTCCCTCCTGATATCATCCCAGTGATTTAACAGAATCCCAGAAATGTTATGAGGCAGTAGTCATTAATATGGTCCCACACCCTGGATATTCTGTGGAAATCTGTATAGTTGAGAGTTATGTATGTCTGGTCATTGTTAACACACTGTCAAGACTGTGTAGGAGTGTAGTGTGTAAATGTTTGTTGGGCTGAGTAGGTAGAGGGGAAGATGTGAGCATCATAGATCCTTTTCTAGGTGACTGTTCATACTGCTACAGCTGCTGGTGGTTTATCAGCTGTATATGTTTGTAGGGGCAGGCTGAGAAATGTCCCATAACACCTCAGGATTCCCAGTACACTGTGACTTGGGGCAGTATATGTAGGTATAGTGTGTGACTGGCAACCAGAATATGTTTGTTCAAACAGTCGTTATACTCTAGAGTTCAGTTGGGTTACTGGTATATTGCTGTGACTGTGGTGCAAATGGTAGTGGGTAGACAATTTCTCACTGATGTCTGTTTTTCCCTACAGTTACATCCCTGTAGTGCATGATATATTTGCAAAAAATGCATGAGTAATTCCCCAGAGCTGATTTTGGGTAATGTTGTGTTGGTCCGACTGTAGTTCAGAAGGTGCTGGGTGAAATAAGTGGCAGCTCTCAGTGTGTTTTCCCCTTCTGTTGCATGACTGTAGTCATACCTCTCCATTGTCCAGATTTCTATACACTCTCCAGATGCATGGCTCATATTTTTGGTCTGTGCCTTATAACAGATGCGGATTTCTGACAAATCACTGATATGATGTGAGCATTGGCATCACTAAATGATGACAATCATTTATGTTTCAGACCTGAAATCTATCAGAAAATATATGTTAAAACAAACCATGATACTCTAAAAAACTTCTAAGCTTATAACAGCCATATATCAAATATGTCACTATTGTTTAGCCTTTATTCTCCCACTTTGTCAGGCTTTGTGCAGATGTCTTGTAGTAAGAGTATATGTGTGTATGTGTGTGTGTGTGTGTGTGTGTGTGTGTGTGTGTGTGTGTGTGTGTGTGTATATAACATTTCTAATTCCACAGGTATTTCCCTAATGTTCGATGACCATCCTGCATGATGTATTGACTGAAGCATTTCTAATTCTCACAGCCCATGTGGAGTAGTGGTAGCTTCTGTGACTGGAGTGCACAGGAACCTGGGTTTAAAGCTTGCCAGGGATGTGTATTTTTCCCCTTATTTTAAATGACTGCAATGCATGATATGTTTGTAAAAGCATTTCGACTTCCCAAAGCTCAGATGGTTAGAGGTATGTTACTGTGAGTGCAGTGTACAGGGTCCTAGTCTCAAGACATGGTAGTGATGACTTTTTTTTCATTAATGTTAAATGACAATAATCATGATACGTTTGTGAAAGCATTACAAAACCCCACAGCTCAGATGGTGTAGTAGTATGCTACTGTGATTGTAGTGCACAGCGGCCTAGGTTTGGGACTTGGTAGAGTTGGTTGTTTTGTTGCCTGGCAGAACAAGGGTTGATATAGACCATGAGTGTCCAACCCGCGGCCTGCGGGCCGCATGCGGCCCCCAGAGCTCTTCCATGCGGCCCACGACCCTTAAATTGAAATTTAACTTTTTTTCCGTGTGTTTTCACGTCCGCGTCCCTCAGCTATTCTGCGCATGCGCAAAATTACTTTTTTCACGTTTTTTTTTCTTGCCAGCGTCTTTCAGCTGGTATGCGCATGTGCCAAAACACCGTTCGGTCGTTTTTTTTTCATTTGCGGTGAAGGAAGGAGTGAGATCGCGGCGAAGAAGTTGGATTTATTTACCTGACTATATTCAACATCTATTATTTTACAGCAGTAAATGGTAAGCTAAGCTATAGTGGTCAGACTTGTTCTGGGGTTGTATTCTGTACAAGTTTAGATGATCAACTAGTTTCTTTCTGAATTTTGTAATTTGTTGTACCTGTTTTGTTAAGGGGTTTGGGGGTAATGATAGTAGGGTACGTCTTCTTAAGAAATGACAGGTCCGTAACAATAATGTGTCCCTTGCTTGGTAATTGTTTTTTTCTGTGTTGGTCTGATCTGGTGCTTGTTTCTAGTTATACTTGTTATTCTCATTGCGTCCTTTTATTGTAGTTCATTGCTTTTGAATTGTAGTGTACTTGTTTACGTTGGTGGTTTGCTTGTAATACGAATCTCGCTATTTGTTACTTTAAGTGTATATTTATTATGCTTAGGGATTCTTGTGAAGAAATAAGGGTTTATTACCATAAGTCATTTTTTGAGACAGTGAACTCCTGCGCATAGAGTCATTGAGGACATTTGAATTGGTGAGAATAAGTATGCCAAAAATGTACTCTGTACAAATGTAGTCTGTTTTAGGATTGACTGCCTGCTTTCCTACTTAGTAAGCTTCATATGGAAGTTAACCAGCCGTCAGGTTTTGCCCGTCTCGCAATAAATGCCTTCTAGATTTAATCTTTTCTTCAGAAGTAAGCATTTATTTTTTGTTTAACATTTATTTGCAGAGAGGTAGTAGTAACACAGTCTGGGTTAGTATATCGCAGTAAAAAAGAAAAAAATAAAGCTATGTGCAGTCTAATGTATGAATACATATCAGTGAAATTTTTAGAGATGTATACAAACTTTACATGTCACCAATTGGAAAGAAATGTACAAATAAGATGGCTACAAGAGCAAGTAATGATTCTAGTGACAAAGTCAAATATATTCCAAGATACTTGTTTGGATAATAATGGCGCAACTTATTTGGAAAATTGATAGAGTAAGCAGATTCAAGTTACTGTACATGTTCTGATATAAGAAATAAGTTGCTGTTTTATTTATTGAAAGTAATTAAATAACAAACCATAATAGAATGGCGAACTGGACAATTGGGGATTCACTTTTATTCACAACTTACAAAGTAAAGAATATTTTTAAAGTTACAATAGTGCTGTAGATTACATTCAGTGTTTGCACATACCACTATAATGCAGAATAATGGATTTGCACAGAGAAGTATAGTATTTAATAATGGGTGGATAATTAACACTTTCCATGTGACAGATTCCAGGCATTTACATTAACAAGCGGTACTTGGTAAATGTGGCAGGAGTTCAGAGGTGATGTAGAGTGATGGCAAGATGAATCAGTGAATTTTGGATGGAGTGGATTCAGTGACTGACAGGAATGTTTGAGTTCATCAGTGACCTTAAAGGGATATTCCCAGAGATTTTTTTGTTTTGATTCTGGTGTTTGTTTCCATTTCATTCTGGGTTTCTGAGCATATCCTAGCTTTCGCTTTGTGGGTTGGGGTGAGTGCAGGAAATTTCAATTATTTTAGTCAAATTCCATCTCAAATTGCAGTTGTACTCACTACAGCTGTCACAGAGTCATTCATAGGATCATATGAGGTTACTAGGCTGTTGGCCCTGAGGCCCTTATAAGCCTAGCCAAGAGTTTGGCCCATGTTTAGACAAGTCAGCACCCAATGCCCCTGTCCAGCAAGGACATTTCCCATCCAGTTATCCAGGTTGTGCTTAAAAAGGGGTAAAGAGGTACTCTGCTTGATGTGGAGAGGGAGACTATTCCATAGATGAGGGAGTCACTGGGACACAAATCTGTCCCGCCAACAAGTCTTGTTGATGTCACAGACCAGGTTGAGGCCGTGCATGTGGGTTACTTGAGTGGAACGTGACCTGCGGATATGCAGCAGTCTCATCAAGGTAGGGTCCATGATTGCCTTGTATGCAAAACAGAGGTCACCTCTGAGGAGTCTGTATGAAACTGAGCAGAGGAATAGGGCTTTTAGCCTATCTGTGCATAGTAGATGTTTGAGGCCCTGGATTCTCCTGGTGGTCTCTCTAGCTGCTGCATGTGCTTTGCGAGGTACGTGCCGAAAGGTGCCTTGTACTCAATAATGGGCCTTATAAGGGAAGAATACAGGGATGTTATGTTCTCCTTGTCCCTGGATGAGATACCCTAACTTATGAGGTGGACCATGTAGGAGGCTTTCCGTACCACAGAAGCAACATGGTGGTCAGAAGTCAGGCTGCTATCAACTTGGGTGCCCAAATCCCTCACGACTGATTGACTGCTTAGGTCTAGGTCTAGGACGTTATTAATGTGATAATTTGTGGGGATGTCACTCTCCCCAAAGGGGATGATGATGCATTTTTTGGTATTCATCTTGAGGCCATGTTTCTGGCACCAGTAATTTGTCTGAGTGAGACCCTCTTGGAGATATCCACATTACTAGGGGAATTGATGACTGCACCCAGCTTGCAGTCATCTGCAGACTTCGTCAGCCATAGCCCACTGGTTTTGGCCTGCACCTCAGAAACGTATATCCCAAATAACAGGCCCCAAGACTGAACCCTGGGGTACGCTGCTTGTTACGGGTCTACTGCTTGAGGTGGCTTCCCTTATCTTGACTATGTGGATTCTATCAGTGAGCCAGTTTGCTACCCATTTGGTAACATATGGATTGATGCCTAGTTGAGAGAGTATCCATTATGCCTGAGTGGGGAATATTCATTAGTTTTGCCTATGTTTTTTATCTGCAGAGAAAAGTAGCCTTTTAGGATTTTTATGACTTTACTTGCTATTACAATCTGTGATAGTTATACATACTAATTCTGAGATTGCTTTACTACAGAGTAAGGGAAATATGTCAGTAGACTGCTAAGATTTAGTATGACTTCGCTAAACTGCACTCTCTTGAGTCAGAGTCCAGTGGCCTTCTAGCTTCAAGAATAAGATGGTAACACATGTAGTAATTGGCACCGAGTTTGGTGATTACCTTTTTAGAATGGCTTCTGTAAGTGAATGGAAGGAGAGGCTGGGACCTTCTGCAAGTCCTAGGTATTTGTACTACTGAACTACAGCACACAAGTTCTACTGCTTTATCAATGTGAATGTAGGTTGAGGAGCAAGTGTGTGTGTGTGTGTGTGTGTGTGTGTGTGTGTGTGTGTGTGTGTGTGTGTGTGTGTGTGTGTGTGTGTGTGTGTGTGTTACCTAAAGTCATGACAGCTGTTTTAGAGTACTTTACAGTTAGTATGTTTTTAGATACCAATGACTTAGTTTAAATTCTTTTTGTTGGTATTTTGAAATGCGGAGGTGGAAACTCCAGTTCTATACAAAATAATGTCACCAGTACAGAAAGAGCTATTAGAGAAGGTAATACCAAGTTAATGCCATTTATAAAAATGGAAAAAGGGATATGCCCAAGGACTGATCCTTGGGGACCATCAGCCGTGAAGGAACCTTATGCCATGATACTATTTCCTGACTGGATTCTGATAGTCACATGTATAGTTTAGACTAGAGAATCAGGAAATTGCATTGTTGCTAAAGCAGAATAATCAAAGCTTGCTAGGTAGAAATAAGGTTCACGCTTTCAATGCTCTGGTTACATCTAAAAATATGGCTGCAAAGACATGCCCTTTTTCCAAGACTGACGGAAACTAAAAGTACTGAATTACTTTAATTTCTACAAAATTGTTCATGACTGATAGATTTGTCTGATACTAGTACATTGCCTCGGAATTAAGTTTTTCTTTTAGCTTTACCAGTAATACTACAGACAGTTGTTAGTGTGTTTTGTTTGCTCTTAAATCAATGCTGAGATTCTGATGATAATCCGTACTTGTTAAGGTGTTCCAGGGATGATATCAGTAGTAAATGGCAAATTGTATGATGTGTTCACAAGTTAATATTAGGCTAACGGCCATTAGGGCCCTTAGACGCCTAGCTACACATCCCAAACTGTTTTTTAAATAATTAGAATGAGATATTGAATTTTAGGGCAAATATTATGCATTTATTAAGTTATTTATATTTATTAATTTATTTATTGTTCAAATTAACCTACAATACAGCCACATTAGTCCGCATAAACCTGTGTGTTTTTTTTTGCTCTTCAGTTAATGTGAGACCTTTTTTTTTTTTTTTTTGCTCTTCAGTTAATGTGAAGACCATTTCTGTTGCCTCAATGCGGCCCTTGCAACTGAAAAGGTTGGACACCCCTGCTGTAGATCAATATTAGTATGGCAAAATGTATTTATTCGTCAGACACAGAGCACACTACACCTACTGGTGGTAACCAATTTACTCCGTCTTATTTATTTCACTATATACTACAAGGTAGATCTGTACTCACCAGCCTGTCAACACAGCCTTGTCAGTCTGTCAGCATGGGCTTCAACATTGCTAGCTTAAACATAACTTAGAATGGAAAAAATATAATACAAGCACTTTAGTTTCATGTATCAATACTACTTGTAAGTCATATTTGGTAATGCACTACCTGTCATTCTATCAACTGTGCAAGTCTGTATGGGCAATATCAGGATTTAAGTCACTACATAATGGCATACATTTGAGGATCAGAGTTCTACTCTTTCCCTACATATTATGTTAATACAAACCCTGTTCCTTTATCAGCTTTCTAAGTTTGTATGGGCAATAATTATAATCTGTCCCTATTTGTCCCCCCATCATTTTAGGCTTTGCCCATTTTTTGCTCTAAGATGTTAAGATGTATGCCCCCCATCATTTTAGGCTTTGTCCAGATTTGTGGCTCTAAGAGGTTGAGAGGTATGCACTCCATCATTTTAGGCTTTCTGCAGATTTTTTGCTCTAAGAGGTTGAATGGTATGCCCCCATCATTGTCGGCTTTGTCCAGATGTTTTGCTCTAAGAGGTTCAGACGTATGGTCAAAGTGCTGTATGGCACTTTCACAAAGGCACTTTCACAATGCAGGGGATGTATGACAGTACTTGTCTCACATCCCCTGCATTGTTTCCCATTTTAGTTCCTGCTTTCAGTGCCTGTAGACACTGAAAGAAGTTAGAAAGTGCTGTATGGCATTTTCAAAGTGCTGGGCGTGTGTTGGATGTGCAAGCACTACTGAAACATGCTCCCTGCAATCCTTCAGTGTTTGTGTCCGCAGAACCTTTCTCAGTAGTGCGCCTTCATTAATATGTATGCTAATATGCTGCTGGACACCATTCACTCCATGTAGGAATAAAACTATTCCTACACAGAGTTTATTGAATCCTGGGGCTTAAGATAAACAGTTATAACAATAACACATGATGAAAGTTAAAAAGGCTGTCTATTTGAGAAAGTAAAATTACCTGACAAAACTGCCTCTGTCAACAGATAAAAGTTTCATTTTCTAATGCATATATTTAAAATATTTTTCTCGTACCATATAAACAAATCTTGCATGCATATGAAAAATACCATAGCAAGATCACAAAGCTTCTGTGCAGATAAATCCAAATTAATAGCAATCTTCATCTGTGTTGTCCACATACACAGCTCTTCTCATCTTCAAGTTCACTAGCTACACATTACCTTTTATGGTGTATATTCAGGCCTCTGGGTATGGTGTAGATGCAAATGAGGTGTGAACTCATTAGAATTTCTGAAGACCAGACTTCTGACTTCATGTTGCAGGTGTAAACATAGTGAAGGCAATACATCAATGCTAGTTGCTAATGGATTTCAACTGTGAATGATTAGTGATAGGGAGAAGGAAGACATAACAGCAATTCAGTCTACCTTACCTACAGAGGCTCTGTCATCCAGGATACAGTTGCAAAATTTAGAAGTAACTATAGCAAGCTTTTATATGGAAGTGAACAGCACACATTTCTAGTTTCTGTTCACTAATAACCAAACTCTCTTGCCTTTGCAGAAAAATGTATTATATTGTCATGTAAGTTTATTATACATTTAAAAAACATTGATACAAAATGCCCTATAGACTGCATGTCTGAGTGTACAGCACAGATAAGGGAAGAATGAATATAATACAAAGAGAAGACAGAGCTGCATTATTGCAAACAATATTCAAAAATGCTTGTGTTATCACTCATTGCACTAAATATGCAAGCAACACATGTAGAAACAAGTAAGAGTGTACAAGTGTATATGTCTTCTTAATGCTGTGGAGGAAATTAGACTTGCTTGTATGCACAATGACTTGTATTTCTGTGGCAAAGTTGCTCTTGTGGCAAAGACAAGTTAGACACCCCCAGTGTGTTTTGTAGTTTCATTAGTCTGACAGTTCAAATCCAGTCTTGTGTAAAAATGTGTAAGGTATATTGAAAAGTATTTATAATGTTGATGTTGTTTCCATTTCCTTTTTTACATTTTTATTGATTTTAACAATTAGCATTTGTGTGATGCGCTGCTTAGCACAAATATGGTGAAACAGCCAAATAATTTAAAAACAGTGGAAATTGCTTATATGGTAAATACAGCGTAAATCAAAGCTGTGAATTTAGTGTGTGCGCATGTGTGTGTTTTTGTGTGTGTGTGTGTGTGTGTGTGTGTGTGTGTGTGTGTGTGTGTGTGTGTGTGTGTGTGTGTGTGTGTGTGTGTGTAGCACATCTGTTAGACACAATGAATCACACAGGACATAGCTATGAAAACTAACAAACCCTTTTGCCGATAATAACCCATGTTGATCTTTGCTAATCTTGTTTTCACATTGCTCACCCCAAATAGGGCATGATGGCCCAGCCAAGCATCTACTGCCAGTTTCATAAAAGACACATTGCTGCATCCATTGCTGTCCATCACGCAAACAAAGTGGCATTGTGCGATGATCAGCAAGCTTCCACAACACCCGCAGGACCAGAACACTTGCAGACAATAGGCAGTTTAAGTAGAATATAGGCACTCATATTAATTAATTTCCTCCAATGGAGCTCAGGAAGTTTGACCTGTAACTTCCAATGGGCAGAGCTTAAGCCTTTTGGCAGAATCAAATTATGTTGTCACATTTCAAACAAATGTTCAAATCACTGGAACAATAGGGGTTATGAAAGAAGTATAAATGACAAACACTTCAGCACAAATTATTTTTCATAGTGGTGGTATTCTTTAGGTTCTAGGTCATAAACAGAATGTTATAAGTCACAGTAAACACAGTAACAATTACATTTGTAATATGTTGTAAACAATTTACAATATCTCAGCAACCACTAATGTTAAATACATACTGTCAGCAGCATTTTATTCATCAAGCTGAGAGCTTTCATATGATGGTAAGGAGTTCAGGTTGTGTTACTTGGTTGTTGAGATATTTAGAAAAATATCAAAATTATATCAAAATAAATTAATACCATAAAAACAATATTTATTTACCTGCACTAGGCATAGGTTAAACATTAATGCAGCTGAGTTTGCCATTGTGTAAGCTTCAGGATGAAATCTTATAAAGTTTTGTAGATAGCATGGTTTTGGAATTATTAATGCAAATATGAAAAGGCAATATTTGACACCTTGGGGCATCAGTGGGAGTTAACTGTAGATACCTCTGGAGATGTCACTTAGGTGTAATGAGTTAAAAATGTCATATAATATGAATATATAACCCTGCAAATCCATATATGTACTGTTGACATAAATCAACTGAGTAGTGTTTGTTTTTATATAGTACTTCACTATGGTCAGTCCCTCTTACATGTACAAAATTATCACATGCAATTATTTAATTACATCATGAATACATAGTAAAAAAATAGATTGAACTTAATTTCAATCCTGTATCATCCATGCTCAAAATAAGAGAATAGCAGAGCAGTATACCTCTCATAAGTTTCTCAGTAAAGTAGACACCCACATTTATTCATCTCTTAACTACACACTGTGACAACCCACCACTGGACCAGTTATTAAGAAGCCTCAATCCACACTAAAGGCATCTCTGGGAGGACATTCACTGGGAGGATAACAGGTACACATACAGTATTTCCAGATGCAGCTCTCTGCATCAAGTGCAATTTCTCTTAAGAGAACACAGAGATCACAGTCAGCTAGGGCTGGTTCCTCTTTCTTCAGATCCTCAATAAGACTCCCCACTGGCATAGCTATAGAGTAGCTTTGTGTCCCTGCTCAAGTAGCTAACACACACAATCTTTGAGGTTTGATTTACACACACATATACATCTGGAAAAGGCTTGCACAGGTTTACTAGCTATGTCCCCTTTTGCCCAGACTATAAGGTAGTTACCAATGCCACCATTCACTCCTTATCAGACACTTTAGGGCCCTTAAAAAACGGTGTCCAATTTTACTGTGTAATATTAATATTAATACAAATGGTAGTTTGGCCAAGAACAAGACATTTAGGAATGGCCAACACAGTCTCACCAAATTAATATGACAGTACTCTCAAAACTTAAACATCACTACACAGATCAGCCACAAAGAATTGTTTAAATATATGTAATAATAAATAATAAAGGAACAAGACAATATTAAATATATATTCACAGTGATAACCAAGTTCAAAACCAAAGGAAACATTAAAAGAACATTACATAGCAGGCTCACTCAAATGAAGAAAAACAAAATCTAAACTAAGCATTGCTATATTAATGTCTTTATCTATGACAGTTACTATACCCTAATAACTTACTTAGAGCAAGGCAGATGTGTTAAATGCTTCTTGTTGTCAGGTCCAAGACAGAATGAAGAATGTTCTGTCTCACTGAGAGACTTCTCAAAATAATGTCTAAAATATCACTGCTGGGATAGCTTGCAGAATGACATTATTTCTGGTCATCTGACTTCTAGTTCTCATGCAAATGCCAATTGCTGGCAACTGGCAGTATTTATCATCTACCTGTAAATATACCAAGAAAAGGGCTTTTGCTCAAATCTTTGGCAGGTGCTGAAAGTCATAAAACAATTGCATTCCTTCATGCTTCCAAAGTCGCAATTAATTCACCCCAAAGACAATACAGAAATCTTCCTAGTATAGACTTTATGTCTATAGCTGCATTGATACCTGTCAAATAGCCTCTTTATGGCCTACCTATACAATGATTTAATTTCAAATATTTTCTAATTTTTGCTGGGCCGATGTTAACTCTTAGGTTTCCTCTGTTAACATATAGATTTAAACAGTTACAATAGTGCAGGTACATTTCTGTTCTCTTCCAGTAGGGCACACTGTGGATAGATTTTAAGCACAAGCACTTTATAAATACCTTTTCAACACAAACCTCTATACAGAACAGTTTGATGTACACATGGCATACAGTTCTAATACATTTGTAACACAAGCATCTTATATAAATTAATTTGATATTCACAAATGACATATAATTATTTACAAAATTCCAGCTAGCTGTGCTGGCAGTACCTCCTTTCATCACACTCACAAACAGGGACAGGGAGGGAAAGCAGTATAAATACTTTGCTAATGTTATACAATTTATGACACAAAATTTCTGATATGAACTAGTTATGACTACAATAGTATCTGTTAGCTGTGTCTACAATAGTATGGATACGTGGTTCTTAAATAAATGTATATCTCACTTATCAGCATGTAGTACTTATGTTTAATGCCCATTTAGTCTTCATCCCAATAAAATCCATGTAAAAATGCAACCATAGGGAAGCAACTTTTTAATGACTGTGCCCATAATTACATTGAGTCATGTGTTATTTGCATGAATACAGTTGACACCTGATATGTCAATACTAGTTCCCAAATGTCAGCTACAGTACAGAAATAAATAGCAAAACCGCATTTTTACATACCATGTAAATCTTTATAATGACAATAGATATTCAGATTGTCTTATACATGTGTTGATGTGGACAGTAATTCTTCATAAATATGAACACATGTACATATACAGTTGCATCCAAGCTTATCACAAAAAATGTGCATGACTGTATATGACAATAAATGGGTAACATACACAACATACTGGGAAACAGTTGTATATGTCCTAGTTCTTCTACATGCATACCTGACAACGTTTTGCATCTAGTTTGGCAAGCTGTATCTTAAAGTATACTCGCACAGTGGAAACACAGCAGGAAATAGTAGACGCAATTTTCACACCACTCTCATAACAGGATATGTTAACCATATCATATAATGATGATGGCAACATCTATAAAGACCAATATGGCAAGGTAAAAACTGACTTTAGGGGTGTTGCTATCATTACTGTGTTTTGCAGATGGAACCAAAATACTTACATTTGTGTTAAATTAGCACAGCAGCCACATTATGCATGTGATTCTATGTACATATAAGTGTGTGTGCATAGTCAGAGGGACATCAGTCTGTATACCACTACCATCAATCTTGTCCCATGCAGACATAATACCTTGACAGTCATACGTAGCTACCCAGCCATTTTATGTTGACCTCTTGACATCTTCTCACAAACATCCAGTGAGGATGTCATCCACTACAAATTGTCCAGCAGCATTGTAAAAGTCAAACTTGTGCCATGCCACCTGCATTGAGTACTGAGTTGTCTAGCTGGTATGCCTAGTTAGGTAGTGGTTCTAATCTCACTGCAGTCAACTGGTATGTGTGCATGTGTCTAGTCAGAAAAGTGTAACTGTGTATCCTACTGTCAACAATCCAGTCCTATGGAGTACAAATGTTTTGATAGCTACTCATGGCTAGCCATCCATTTCATACAGGTCTTCCAACATCATCTCTCAAACATGCAGTGATGATGTTGTCCCCTATAAATTGTCCAGCAAACATTGCAAAAGTCAGAGTCGGGCTGTGGTGCCTGCATTAAGTACTGAGTTTTCTGGCTGGTGTACATAGATAGGTAGGCGTTCTAATCTCACTGCAGCCAACTGGTGTGTATCTAGCTGGAGAAGCATATGTGTGTATCCAACTGTCAGCAATCCAGACCCATGGAGCAGAAATATTTTGACATTCATACATGGCTACTCATCCATTTCATACAAGCCTCCCAAAATCATCTTTCAAACATGCAATGAGGATGTTGTCCATTATAAATTGCCCAGCAGCATTAAATACATCAGATGTGTGCCGTGATGCCTTTGTTAAGTACTGAGTTCTTCAGCTGCTGTACCTACTTAGGTAGGGATTCTAATCTCACTGTGGTCAACTTGTTGGTCCATATCCTACTATCAGAAATCTAGTCCCATGGAGAACAAATATGTTGACAGTCATATATGCCTACACATCTCTTTCATACAGACCTGACAAATTTTCTCACAAGCATACCATGCTGATATCATCAGCTATAAAGTTTTGTTTGACACTCTTAAAGCCTTTCCTGTGGCACTTGTGTTAAGTACTGTGCACTGTGGCTAGTTAGGTAAGTGTTCTACTCTCGCTGTGGTTAACTGGTGTGTGTGTGTGTGTGTGTGTGTGTGTGTGTGTGTGTGTGTGTGTGTGTGTGTGTGTGTTTGTTTGTTTTCAGTTGGTTCACATTCAAGCAACCATTTTAGAACAGTATCATGTCAGACACTCCTGTTACCATCTTCTTCTGATAAATGTACACTGCTGATGTCATCAGCTATAAAGTGGTGTCTGGCACTTTAACATTTAGACTTGGGTTGTAGCACTTGCATTAAGTACTGCACTGTGGAGATCATTAAGTAGAGGTTCTAATCTCACATAGGTCATCTGGTGTGTGTTTTTGTGTTTAGTTGATTCACATTCAAGAGACCATTTAAAAACAGCATGTGAGACACTCTTATTACCATTTTCTTTTCATAAGACACTGCTGATGTCTTCAGCTAGAAGTGTATGCCACTCTGAAAAGCAGACTTGTGCTGTGGCACTTGCATTAAGTACTGTGCTCTGGGGATAGATAGGTAGGAATGCTACTCTCACTGCAGTCAACTGGTTAGTGCATGCATTCAAAAATCAGTAAGGTGACAGTTTTAGAAATGCATTTGAGTCCACAGCTGTGTTAGACACTCCTCAATACATACTCTTTGGCACGTGAGCCCATAGCTGTGTCAGACACTCCTAAGAACATCTTCTTGTAACATGCACCAGTTATGCCATTCTGTATAACATGCACTCTCTCAGTATTCGAGTCATACTTGTACTGTGACAGTAATATTAAGTACTGTGTTCTCAAACTTCTTGACCTAGATATTTAGGGGTTGTAATCTGACAGCAGGCAACTTGAGTGTGTATAGTTTCATTTACTTCTCGGCATAGAGTGATGCTATCATACTGCATAAAGGGCAACATAACAGTGTTAAAGTCATATGTGGCGGTGCTAGTGTTACATTGTATGGAAGTCATCTTCTATACCTACACAGGTGTAATATTCAAATCAGACCCAGTCTACTGCAGTGTTAGTGGTTGGTAGTACATTACAGTCATCGTATGATCTTGGGAATCACTATTCATTTCACTACACTTAGGAGAACCTTTAATGTAGCCTCATGTATTCACCATCCTCATTTTTCATCTAGCCATATGACATCTTTCCAGAAGAGGAGTGGAGGATTCCTCATGTCAAATATGCATGCACACATCATGAAGCAGAGTCAGATTTCTTCATGTGTTATTGCTAATTCTGTCATGGTGTGGTGCACATGTCATATATAGACAGTAGCATTATGTACTGCAATCAAAACAATGCAAACATACACACATAGCCTTATTATCTTCCATTATATAAATATACAGAGCCTGTTTGAAATGGTAAAGTAATGGCTAAGAATTTATGTGATGTTATCCATTAGCTTACTAATGTCCTATGACCCTCTGAACATTTGACATGTCAATGTTGGTGTCATCAACATGTACTGTTCTGAGATTTGGATGTATGGTAGTCATACAAGAGATTATTACAATCTGTGATGTGAGGTAAATTATTGATGGCCGCTGCTGACATTTCATTACATGTTCCTTCTGTAACAGTTGTAATAATATGTCTCCTGAAAACCGTTGACCAGGGATGATACTATCTATATTGCTGGCTTAGTAAACCATGTGCTTTTGTAGTGGAGAAGATCAACAGTCTACGCATTTCCCATTCAACCATCACAGTGACACTTCCAGTATGGCGCATGTGTGCATGTGTATACCTACCATCATTAAATGTGTTGTAGCATACATCAATATGAAGCCATACTGATTACATAGGTACATAAGTCTTATTTCATCCAGATGTTGTGATATACACAAAAATATCACATGTTTTGATTCAATTGCAACCTTGTAGAATTAAATGTATGCACAATTGGGTTGATATTCCCAATTATTTTTGAGGTGATCACCAGCAGCGTTGTGTGACTATCATTGTTTGTGGCAGTAACTGTTCTGCATTAGCCACAACCAACTCAATTGTAATGTGCCTTTATATGGTATCAGGTCACTCAAATACAGCTTTCCAGTGAAAAACATATAGGCATATAATTATGTGACATTGCTAGACTTGTATGGTTTGTGTGAACAGTTCCACTATGTGGCATGTGATGCATAACCAACCATGTATTTGGAGGTGTTGTTACAATTCATTTATTTAAATAAGTGTGAAATGTTAAGGGGGAATTCACAACTAAATGTAGAGCTGTTTGTGGATGCCACAAGCCATACTCAAATGGAAAAAATAGACAATCTGCTAGTTGACAGTTTGTCGCACACTTCAATCCCCTGTCACCAATGGCCATCAGCCAAAATATACATGCAAACATTACTCAGTTTATCTTCTCAGGAGAGCAGCTCATCTGTGTGCTCTCCACGGCTAATAAAGCAAAATAAATGGACCCTGACAACATCCCAGGTAGCCTGTATCATTACTTAAACCTTGACCTAGCAGATACAGTTGGATCCCTACTTAAACACAGCTTCCAGACAGCCTATGTTGTTGTAGAAGGGTGTACAGCAGCCATCCATCTGAACGGGGGGGGGGGCATCACATGATGCATGAACCTATAGACCCATAATCCTGATTCTCCTCATTTGTGAGGCAGACCAACAAGTCATCATGGAACTTATCAAAAATGACACAGGTAATCTCCCAACTGTGTAATCAAACCCAAGTTTGATTTGTTAAGTCTAAATCATGTCTATTAAATCTGTGTGATGCCTTCAAGAAAATGTCACCAGGAGCATGCATGAGGAAAACATTATCATCCTACATAACTTGATGTGGCCAAGGCATTTGACATAAGACCACACTCAGTTATTACACAGAAACTGCCTCAAGTGGGCATAAACATCTGCGTCAACAACTGGACAGAGAAATGGATCACATGCAGGACACATTATGTCAAAGTGTGTAAAGTCACCTCTGTCTAAAGTCCAGTTACCAGGTCAATACCTCAGGATTCTGTACTAGGCCCTTTCCTGTTCATTTTTTAAGTGTTATATGCCAAGGCAAACATAAACATCCCATGTCTAACCAGCTTCTTGGATAACTACAAATTATGGGCAATCATTGAATCCAAGATTTGCATTGGTATAATGCAGCCATGGAGACAAAGTAGATGAACACAAATTCATGGGTGGATTATTTCCTTTATGAAAACATATACACAATCTATTTACAATATAGACAGCATGCCCCTATGAGTGGAACAAGGGGTGATATGTGACCTGTGTACTCAGGTAGATAGTACTCAGAATTTCTACCAGCATGTATCCACAGCAGTGACTAATCACGTGTATGTATCACAACTCCTGAGTATGTGCAAGACATCCACATCAAAGACCTTCACAGTAGTGACTAATCCATTGTATATAGCACAATTCCTGAGTATGTGCAAGACATCCACATCAAAGGCCTTCATAGTCCCTATGCCCTCATCACAGCAATAATTGAGTACAACCAGTGGTGGCTCATGATTTCGGACTGCAGGACTTTAGCCCCCCCCCCCCAGCTGTGAACCACAATTGTACAAGCCACAATCCAATAACTTCTCACATAGAAAGTGAAGCCAGACTGCTGCCTTACCAGTCCAGATTCAGGAAGAAGACAACAGACTGCTGATGCCCCAGAAGTCTATGTGGTGCTAACTGCCATAGACTGGAAAGGGGTCAGACTGCAAGGTCAGAAGTCTTGGAACATTCATAAACAGGAATCAGGAAACCAGAAGTGTGCATTCTGGATTTTATCAGTGCAGGTACATTATCAAAGCTAATACCCCAGTTGATTTATACTGGTGGCTATAGAGAGAACTCAGGATACCTGCTGGTTAGAGAACACCTCAGGCCTGAACCCTGTACCATGGGTTCAGATAATAAGAACCTGAATTCCCTACCTACCATCACCTGGGAATCTTTTGCAGATTTTTGCCTCATATTTTGTTCTGTTCATCATAAAATCTGTGGTTTCTGATTTTTTAATTCCTTAGATAGCTGATGGTGCAGTGGTAGCATTGTTGCCTCACAGCTAGAGGTTCTCTGGTTTGATTCTTGGCTGTGGTGCCTTCTGTGTGGAGTCTGTATGTCCTCCCTGTGTTTGTATGTGGGTTTGCTCTGGTGTTCTCCCATGTTGCAAAGACATATGTCTTCAGTATTTCTCCATGGGCCTCTGCTGAAAATTGGCTTTTGCTCCAAGTCAGACTTTCCTGGTTAACCAATGTTAAATAAATAAAATTGACAGGCATTTGAGTTTCAGACTTCATATTCTTCAGAAAGTACATAGTAACACAAAACCTTTTATTCTAGCAATTTTCTAAGTTTATAAGATGAATATTTGAAATTTGTCTCTATTTTTGGGACTGTATTCCTCCATTATTGGCTTCGTCCAGGTTTTTTGTGCTAAGGTTGAGAGCTATGGTGAGAACTGAATTCACTGAATATGTTTGAAGGCTGCATTCCTTCATTACTGGCTTTGTCCAGGTGTTTTGTGCTAAGAGGTTAACAGCTATGGTGAGAACTGAATTCACTAAATGGTAGCCATTTAAGTTTTCAGTCTTCCTATCTTTCATACAACAGCTGATTTGGCATAGTGGTATGTTCCTCTGACTGTTTTGTACAGGGTCCTGTGTTCAAGAGTTGGCAATGAAATGTATGGTGATAACACAGCATTTTATATTAGCAACTTTCCAAGATTATACAAGCAATGTTTAAAATGTGTCCCTATTTTTGGGCTTTTGTCCCCCAGCAATAAATTTTGGCTTTTTTTCAGATTTCTTGTGATGCGAAGTTTAGAGATATGGCTGAGTGTTGAGTAGATTTTACAAGGAGCTGAGAGCTGCAGGGGAAGCAAAGTTTAGTGTTGGTTATGCTAAGGTTGTTTGCATTGTTAATAGCACAACAGGTGGTGTACTTGCTTTTGATGCAGAAGGCTGTGGGTTTTACTCCCACAGAGGGTGGATGCTGCCGTATTGAGAATATCCTCTTTGGCGAAGATACAGGCACTTTATTTGTAGATGAAACAATGAAATATAAGGTTGTTTACTAGCAGCAACCTCTTCATTAATTACATATTTCTTTAATGTGGAATTTTATAGATGACTTTTACTTCTGCAAAGATTGTGCATATTTTCTGATACTGGTGGATTGTAGATGTTTGAGTAGACTTTTATGAAGGAAATGTTCTCAGTTGGACAGTTCTGTCATTATTGGTGCAAGCATTTTGTTTCATTGTTTACTGGAAAATGTTCAAAACAATAAATTTAAAACACCCTCTAACAACTGTACTGTATTATATAAGGAATATAATTTAATACAATCAGGTAGGTGTATCACACAAACATGTATGTCTTGTGTGCAAGGGACCTATCATTTGAAAACAGCCCAAAGTTAAGCTTTATATTAGCCAAATGTATTTTCTTTGAATGCGGATTTCAATGTTGTTTCAATTAATGTACGTTTCAAGAGCAGAGAAGTTTTAATGCTAAATCTGTTTTCGGTGTGAGACTGCATTGCATTGTTTAGCAGATGTCTTAGTGTCTGTGCTGTAAAATGCAAAATAAAACTTTCAAATGAATTCCAAATCATTGTAGAAGTAAAGCAGTACGCACATTACAGTGTTTATGGTAAATGAGGCGAAATAGCCAAGTAACGAGACATTGGGATGGCTGCAGGGGGGGGGAGAGGCTCCATTCGACCATGATTTTTTGAGGTGGAAGGGCGGAAAACTCAAAGACAGCCCCAGCTGAACTATACCTTTCAACTGTCCAGATTTTTACAGAATGAATAGATGTGTGCTTCTTGTATTTGGTTTGTTCCTCATAAAATTTGTAGTTTTCTGGCAAATCATTTAGGAATTAAGTCACTAAATAATAACAGACATTGAGTTTCAGACTTCATAACCTTCAGAAAAATACAAGACCTGTTATTCAATTAACTAAGTTTTTACAAGAGCATATTTAGCAATGTTTGTATGCTCCCCCAATATATTTGGTCTTGTCCAGATTTCCTGCATTAACAGGTTGAGAGGTGCATGCAAATACATTTCTTTATATAATAATGCATATCCAAACCTCTCAACTCTCCCCGAGTTTAGCTCAAAATGTTGCTCTCCCTCTAATGATCCCTCCACAAAATGGCAATTTTGGAAGAAAACGTGGAGGGTTAACAATTAATAAATAACTGTAATAATTAGAGTTATAGATTACTTTTATTTCAGAAATGCATGTAGATTTGTTTATTTTGTCAGCTGCTCAAATTAACAGTACTAATATTTAAAATAGTGTCTTTTCTTTGACAGGTTCCCAGCTGTATTGTGTGGCTGCTTTATATTTTTTGCATCACATTTTTGGTCCATTTTTCATAAAATTGTGGTTTTCTGGAAAATCATTAAAGATTGAAGTTAGAAAATAATGACAGACATTTGAGTTTCAGATTTCATACCCTTCAGAAAATTCAACCTAATGCAAGACCTACTATTCTATTAGAAAGTTTATAAGAGCAATATTGAAATATTGTCCTTATTTTTTAGCCTTTGTCCCACTTCCATGTATGGCTTTGCCCAGATTTCTTCATTTGAGGTTGAGAGGTATGACAGTCAGTCAGCCAAAGACATTTCAAATTGTGACATACTTGTTGCACCCCACTCCCCCATATAGTGACTCTGGATGTGTCCAAGCAAGGCAAGGAGCAGTTATGCAGTGTAAGTGTGCAGAGTATCCCACCATCCAAGGTAGACACTAGTACTACAGTGGCTTTTCATCTGTCCTTGCTTGATTTTTCAGAATGTTCTGGTTTTCTGTCATATTTTTATACTGTTGATTTATGCTTCTTATTATTTAAAAAGTGCCCATTGCTCTGTGTTTAAGTAGCAATGCTTTAATGACCATGAGGTAAGCTTGTCTGAGATTGTAAGATGCAAGTAAGCTTTAATACGCATATGTTAAAGAATTACCAACATTGAAAGCCTTTTTGTTGTTGCCTTGCAGAGAATATTTACATAACTAGATAACATATAAGTCTTGGGTATTGAAATGCATATGACAGTATTTGTAATAAAGGACAGGATTACAGTATTTCAAGAAGCTCATTACCTTTGTTGGAGACTTGCAGTCATCTTTGCAGGCTTTATCCGTAAACCAAACAGAATGCCAATCTATCATGTGTGGTCCATAACCTGTGCAGTAATCCTTTAAGCAATTTATCTTGAGCTTGTTTCTTGTTTGCTGTTCATTTTTTACTTTGAAAATGTTTTCCCCATGAAACAAGTGGATAGCTGTTGTCAGGCAGCAGGTCCTTTTTGGATAAGAAACATTTTTACAAATGGGGGTATCACAGACATTGCTACTTTCAGGCTGTTACTTGGTACTTTTATAAAGTGAATATAAATTATAATTAGAACTGCAGTGCAAGGAGAAGTGGTTTGAGTTGAGTGCTGCTTGGTTTTCTTATACTTGACTTTGACTGGCATTCCAGTAATGTATTTAAAAAGCCTTGCAACCTTTTTGTTTCCATCTAGATATTAAGTAAGCTGTCATGCAGCCAATGCATTGAAATATTTTTTTTCTTCTACACTTCATTTTGTGTTGATTGGACTCTCATAATGATAGTTTGGCACCCAGGACAGGGTATTTAATTAAAGTTTCATTTTTTGTGTTTTCGAGCAAAGCTCCTCCCTTTTCTAGTTGGCTGCATCCTTTGCCATTGGACCCACCAATTCAGCTGTCTCCTTTGATTTGAAGTCACCAGCAGCCACTGAGTACAACATACCCTTTTGCATGTACTTCCAAACATATCTTCCAGGGTTGATTTACTCAAGTTTATCACTTTTGCTGCAGTGAGCTACCACATATCCTTTTGGTCATACCTATGTATGCTTTTTGCTGTATAACCATTAGGACTTGACAATGCAGAACTCCCTTCAAGGTGTTATACAAGTCGTATGTGTGATATGTGTTCCTGTGATGCACCCAATAAATACATAGCTCATTGACAACATTAATGGCATGGGTTAAATTCTTACAAGTGTGAATTGTGCAATATATATATATGCCATGCAAACCTGTCAACTAGTCATGACTGATTCTAATTTAAAATATATGTGTAAAAGTGTCCCACTGAACGGTGTTAGTTATTGAGGAAAGTGTGCTTGATTCCCCTTATAGATTACTGACAAATCATGACATTTGTGCAAGTGTGTTCATGCAGAACATGTGTACTGGTGTTATTAGTCGGATATTGTCCATAACTGTGTGTGCTTCTGTCTACTGTTGTCCATGAGCCTGTTGCTATGTGTCCCACTTGGATAAGATCTGTGCTGACATTACATTCATATTCAAGCAACACATTTTGCACATCTTTACAATATGCACACACCCCATATTATATATATCATCCTTGACAAATGTCTTCTCCTGTGATCATGTCAGGATGCTTATACCACAACCAATCATCCCCATTGATATGTGACCTTGTGTAATACTAACATAATATGCAATAACTGAGTGATGATATGAATATACCCACTCAGGAAGTGTAAACAGCAGTACGTTCTGTATCATGTAGATATGTGATTATTGTTCATGCTGCAACTCTCTTGTCTTTATGATGTGTGTACATTGACATGCCCTTATCTGCTGTACATTACTATGTTTCTCTTGTCCTCTTCCCCTGTCTTCATTCTTACAGTTCATGTGTGCGGCCCTTTTCAATTCACACACATCCCCAGAATAATTATTCATAATACCTTTGCTGGTTTTATGCACCTTTGCTGATTTCCACAAAAACATTCATTCAGTATGTCTAAAATAGGTTTGCACAGTACTCTGCACTGACTACACTTTCCTATAATGTGTTAGAACATTATGCATTGCCTTATATTAAACCCTGGTCATCACTGTGGCTGTTTGTGCAATCCCAAAGACCTAGTTTGCCTGTAAGTAAACATATCTGTATGCCTACAGATGTTCATGCCGCTTTACAACATTTCCTGGCCAGCAGCACTGTTGCTGGCCATGAAACCAGGCTTGTATTCATGTAAGCAAGATGCACGGTATGCATATGTAATTAGGACTGCTGCTCATCACGCTAACACTACATAGAGTTTATTGAATCCCCAGGATTTTGCAAAGGATTTGGATTGTTTGTTTTTTTTTAATCCCTGGATTGATTCATTTTTTGATGGAGAACCATAGTTTTTAGGATTATGTCTATGGCAGTTCGGCAAATTATTGTAATGTTGCTTTTCATCACCTGTTTTTGTATGATGTTGAAGTTGTCTAAACTCCTGCAGATGTTGTTCTGTTAATTCACTATTTTTTCCTAGGTCTAATCCTTGTGATACATATTGCTTCTAGTATTACTAGATAACAGTAGACATAGTTGGCTTTTAACTCTTTTTCTTATGAGGGGTGCTAAGTTATTTAGAATATTTAGGAATATTGTGGAAATTCATCCAGGAGGAGGATTTTAGATTTGAGCAGTTCATGGATTGTAGTTCTGATGTGAACATGTCTGGGCTGAATTTTTTAAGATTATGGGTCCATTTGTAGGTGTTTTTTTTAACATGAAGGGTGATTAATCTACAAGTGTAAGTGTGAAGATGGTCACTAACAGAAACTTCAAGGGTTCCAGAGGGGCTGTTTTGTGAGAGTCGGAGAATGCCATCCAGACTAGGGTGAAGCTCTTGTCATAAGCTGTATTATATCTAGTGGGAGAGGTGATTAGCTGTATAAGGCCATATAGGTTAATGCTGGAAATGGAAAAGTTAAAGAAGTGTTTTGACAGTCTAGTCTCCCAATATGATTCTTTTTTCATTAAGAATGGTATTGTAAATCCAGTGTAGGATATCTTCCAGAGAGTTTGTATTGTTAACAGGGTATGATATAGAGAACAATGATGCAAGGTTGTTTTTTACTATTTAATATGATGCATGAAAGGAATATTTATTTCAATATTATGGAATATGCAAATACTATAAAGGAGTGAGGTTATATATGTTGCAGTATAGTATGGCTATTCCCCCTGATTTTCATAGGCTTCAGTCTGATCTTATGATGGTATCTCCAGGGGGAAGTATTACAGTGTATTTTATGTTGGGCTTTAGCCAGGATTTGGTTATTTCCAGAATATCTGGAGTAGATTTGAAATTCTATCATGTTTTCCATATATGATAAATATTTAATCTTGTAATGTTTAATTATTGTTTTCTGGATGATGAAAGTGGGTGTTGTAGTATTAAGGTGGGAGGTGATTACCTAGTTGTGTTATGCTGATTGTTAGGGCCAGGATTTGGGAGGATGTCTCCACAATGAGATATTTTGTGAGAGAACAGTTTAGACTGGGGTGTTCTTTTTTTTTCTCAGTTGTTTTTATTGTACATTTTAACAATAAAACATTAATATGTGATAATAGAAATATTATAAAACAAATATGCATATCTAAAAAAACAATAATAAACAACTAAAATAACTATTTGCAATGGTGTCTACTATAAAACAAGGATTTTTAAACAGAAAAAGAAATGTCCCTAGAGGAGTGGTTCCAGCCAGAAACTTGTAGTCTATTGGCCATTTTGGGTCAATTCCTAGCTCTTTTCAGCCCCCTGTAATAAAGCCGCTTTAGCGCGCTTTTTCACTTGTATTCAACTCAGCACCGCTCCTTGTGGTGTCCTGCAGAGTTCTACAAGCAGCAGAGAGCAAAAGAGTGACTTTTTCCTGATTTAAGTATTTTTTTTTCTGGCTTTTTGATTATTTACTGCTTAGCGACTGCATTTTCACCTGTTTATACAGCTCTGCATTCTATTTAAACTGTTTTTGTGTTGATTAACTGTTTTGCACCTTTAAAAAAGTTATTTGTTGCTTAATTTTACCTGTAGGCTAACACACTCAAGTGCGCTAGCCATTTAAAAGCATTTATAGCATTTACTGTCTGTTTTTTGCAAAAAAAAAAAAATATATATATATCTTGTTTTCCCGCCTTACTGAACTAGAATAGTCCAGTCTTCAGAGTTTGCTGATCTCTGGGCTTTGGCTTGGTTCCTGTGCTATTCCGTATCCTTATTTGGATAAAGGGAAGCTTCTTTGTTCACCAGTGGGAGTGGGGAGCACTGAGCAGCCTATTTGTCCCTAGAGCAGTGGTTCCAGCCAGAAACTTGTAGTCTATTGGCCATTTTGGGTCAATTCCGAGCTCTTTTCAACCGTGCTTTTGAGTGATTTAGCACGGAGTTGCCCATAGAGCACCATCGGGCAGCGCAGGTTAAACAAGGTTAAACTATTTCTGGCTCCGTAAAGTCTGCTCTTCAATTTTTCCCTTAGAACTTCTCTACTTGCAATCTAAACAGTCTATTCTCTATCTCAAAAGCTCAGCACTTGCTCCTAAAGCATTTTTATATAGGTAAAGTACTTATATACTAAACAAAGTACTACATTAGCCTAGAATCCCCTTGAGTACCCATTTCCCTATAGGTCCCTTCTGACTCAGTTACACAGCAAACTTTTTCACTTTTTCTAGCATGTCAAGGGTCAGTTGCTAGCGTCCTCTCCTGTTCAGCTGGTGAATCTGGGCATCTTGAGGCAATGTTACAATTGCCTCATGTACACAGACAACCCACTCCTTCTCCCACAAAACACAAATACATGTGAGAGATGCAACTATATAGCCAAACTGGAGGCTGAGCTCTCTCAACTCAGGACTGGCAAGACCAGACAGGAGGAGAAGGAAACCACGCACACCACAAACCCAGTTTCACATTGAACTATCACAACTGCAAAACAAACACATAAACACACAAAGACATACTCGGAGGCACTGATCAAAAATCTACCAAAACTACAGAGGCCTCCAAAGCAGACACCCAAGCAACTGCCACCTCAAGACATAAGATATGCAACACATAGCTCTCAAAGTCAGTGTGCTAAACAGTCACAGCCCTTAAGGCCAAACACAATGCCAGACACACTTGTTATAGGTGACTCCATAGTCAGACACACTGATGTCCCACTCAACAGACTGAACAAGGAAAAGATCACAGTAAGCTGCCTGTCGGGTGCTAGAATCCGCCACATAACACAAGCACTCAGGTCACTCCACAGCAAGTACAAGTATGACTCAGTCATTGTCCATGCTGGTGTAAACAACCTGAGACGTACCTCCCTGGACTACATGAAAAGAGACATAGAGGAGCTCTCAGATTATGTAGCCCAGGCCGGTATGACCCTGACCCTGAGCAGTATCCTACCCTCACCAAGAATGATGCCACAATACAGAGACAAAATGATCAGCTTTAATAATTGTCTTAATTACTGGTGTCATTCTAAGGGGATCCAATGTCTGTCTGCCTGGGATGACATGCTTGACAAGCCACGCTGCTTCACAAGGGACGGCTTGCACCTGTCACCCCTGGGCTTCCGGATATTGGCAAAGGCTCTTGCCACCCCCATAATGCCTTTTTTAGGCAAGGCTCAAATGATAAACCTACCACCCTAGAAAACAAAAATGGAAAAAAACTAAGGGTAATACTGCTCAATGCCAGAAGTCTAAACCTCAAGATGCACGCCCTCGAAGCCCTCCTCAGTATGGAGAACATTGATGTCTGTGCTGTGACTGAAACCTGGTTCAAGGCTCCTGAGAGCACCCCAGCACTATCAGGTTATACCTCATATCATGCGTTCCGGCCCCAAAATCCAGACCGAACCACAAAAGGAGGGGGAGTATCCATATTCATAAAGGATACCCACACCTCCAGGTTAGTGGCAATGCACGAAGCATCGGAGACCATCCAGGTGCAATTAACCATAGGTAAAACTGCCCTACAGTTTGTAGCATGCTACAGACCACCCTCTCAAACTCAGGAAACCCACACTGCCTTCCTGAAGACACTGGAGAGTATGAATGTCTCTCCAAACACCATCATATTGGGTGACTTCAACTACCCAAACATAGACTGGGAACATTACTCAAGCCCCAACACCCTAGCCCAAAGGTTCCTGGAGTTCATAAACTCAAATGCTATGGAACAACTAGTCACCATTCCCACAAGAGGAGAAAATATACTAGACCTGATCATCACAAACATGGGGACAAAATGCTCCACACCGGAAGTATATCCCTCATTGGTGAGATCAGACCATAAATTAATCTCACTGGAGATCCACATCCTGCCCCCAACCCCAGCAAAAAAGACCACAGTGAAGAACTTCTCAAAAGCAAACTTCGCACTTCTTAAGACTGGAGTGGTATCCTTCAAGGCCCCTGAGCCAGTGGAAACCACAACCCACGCTGCTGAAACCCTTACAAATGCCTTCTACGAGCACCTCCAGGAATGTATGGATCAAGCAATCCCTAATAAAATCAATACCCTTTCCACCAAAGGCAGGCACCCGGTCTGGTGGACCCCAGCCATAAACAAACTCTACAACAAGAGGAGAAAGCTACTACATGACAGAGCAAAATCCCTAAAAGGGAAGGCATCTCTGATCAATACTAGCAAAAAACTACGATCACTCATAAAATCATCCAAGGCCAACTTTGAGAGAAAAATCATTAAAGACACAAAAGACAATCATAAGGCCTTCTTTAGCTATGTTAGAAACCTGGGTGGAAACTCCCAGATATGCTCAGAATTAGTCCAAAATGATACAAAAATCACTGAACCCACAGACATTGCCAACATACTGGCAGACAGGTTCAGTGCAAATTTCTCCCTCCCTCCCCAAAAGGAGAAATATCTATCCCACCAGAGTCTAGCCTCCCAAACATCTCAGATGCCCAGGTGAGAGCTGCTCTCTCTAAAGCAAAAAACACAGCATCAATGGGACCGGACGGTGTCCCCGGCTGTGTGCTACATGAACTCAATGAGGAACTAAACCCACACATAAGGCTGCTGTTTAATCTTAGCCTTACTACAGGATACGTACCCAAAGAATGGCATACAGCAACTGTGGTCCCACTCCACAAAGGTGGTGCTTCTACGGACCCTGGAAATTACCCCATAAGCTTGACGAGCCTTGTCTGCAAAGCTATGGAGAGGATCATAATGGAACTCATAAATAAAGACATTGGGGACCTACAGACACTGGATCCTACCCAATTTGGCTTTGTCAAGGGCAGATCCTGCCTCTTGAACTTGGTCGACTTTTTCGAAACAGTCACTAAGGCCATTGATGAGGGTAAGGCAGTTCACACAGCCTACCTTGACCTAGCAAAAGCGTTTGACACAATACCCCACTCGGGCATCATAGAAAAGCTCACCAGCTTAGATGTAAACCCATATGTCACAAGATGGGTTGCAAACTGGCTCAAGGACAGAACCCACAGGGTTAGAGTTGCTGGTGCCATGTCAGACTTTAAGCTGGTCATGAGCGGTGTCCCACAGGGCTCAGTCCTGGGCCCCCTCTTGTTCGGCATTTATTTTTCTGAAGTGCAGGCAAACATAAGGGGATTGTGGCTGACAAAATTTGCAGATGACTGCAAACTAGGCACCATAATTGACACTCCATCAGACACAGACATCCTCCAGAGAGGTCTCATAGAAATGGATAACTGGTGCCAGAGCCATGGCCTTAAGCTAAATGCCAAAAAATGTATAGTCATACCCTTTGGGAAAAACAAGGTAACCCCTAATTACCACATAGGTGGTAATCCATTAAACACGGAAGAAGTTATCAGGGACCTGGGGACCCAAGTTGACAGTAACCTCTCTTTTGACACTCACATTGCCAAAGTGGTTAGGAAGACCTTCTACATTGCCCACCTGATCATGAAGGGATTCACATCCAGATCAGGAGAGGTCATTGCACCCCTGTACTCTTCACTTATCAGACCAATGATTGAGTACAATGCCCCATTCGGAATGTACCTTACCCGACACCTGCAGCAGTTGGAAAGACCCCAAAAGTTCCTCACCAAAAGGATAAAGGGGCTCAAACATATGTCATACTCTGCCCGGCTGAAGAAACTCCAGCTTTATTCAGTCACATACCGTCTGCTCATAGGTGATCTGTGCCTGACATACAAGGCCATGTCCAACCCGGAATTAATGGACATGATCCACCTCAAAAAATCCAAATCCACCAGAGCCACGAGAGCAAGAGACTTAAACCTCAACACAGATATAAATAGGACGTGCTGGAGGGACAGATTCATCACCCAGAGACTCCCTACACCATGAGTGTCCAACCCGCGGCCCGCGGGCTGCATGTGGCCCCCAGAGCTCTTCCATGCGGCCCGCGACCCTTAAATTGAAATTTAACTTTTTTTCCGTGTGTTTTCACGTCCGCGTCACTCAGCTATTCTGCGCATGTGCAAAATTACTTTTTTCACGTTTTTTTTCTTGCCAGCGTCTTTCAGCTGGTATGCGCATGCGCCAAAACACCGTTCGGTCGTTTCTTTTTCATTTGCGGTGAAGGAAGGAGTGAGATCGCGGCGAAGAAGTTGGATTTATTTACCTGACTACATTCAACATCTATTATTTTACAGCAGTAAAAGGTAAGCTAAGCTATAGTGGTCAGACTTGTTCTGGGGTTGTATTCTGTACAAGTTTAGATGATCAACTAGTTTCTTTCTGAATTTTGTAATTTGTTGTACCTGTTTTGTTAAGGGGTTTGGGGGTAATGATAGTAGGGTACGTCTTCTTAAGAAATGACAGGTCCGTAACAATAATGTGTCCCTTGCTTGGTAATTGTTTGTTTTTTTCTGTGCTGGTCTGATCTGGTGCTTGTTTCTAGTTATACTTGTTATTCTCATTGCGTCCTTTTATTGTAGTTCATTGCTTTTGAATTGTAGTGTACTTGTTTGCGTTGGTGGTTTGCTTGTAATACGAATCTCGCTATTTGTTACTTTAAGTGTATATTTATTATGCTTAGGGATTCTTGTGAAGAAATAAGGGTTTATTACCATAAGTCATTTTTTGAGACAGTGAACTCCTGTGCATAGAGTCATTGAGGACATTTGAATTGGTGAGAATAAGTATGCCAGAAATGTACTCTGTACAAATGTAGTCTGTTTTAGGACTGACTGCCTGCTTTCCTACTTAGTAAGCTTCATATGGAAGTTAACCAGCCGTCAGGTTTTGCCCGTCTCGCAATAAATGCCTTCTAGATTTAATCTTTTCTTCAGAAGTAAGCATTTATTTTTTGTTTAACATTTATTTGCAGAGAGGTAGTAGTAACACAGTCTGGGTTAGTATATCGCAGTAAAAAAGAAAAAAATAAAGCTATGTGCAGTCTAATGTATGAATACATATCAGTGAAATTTTTAGAGATGTATACAAACTTTACATGTCACCAATTGGAAAGAAATGTACAAATAAGATGGCTACAAGAGCAAGTAATGATTCTAGTGACAAAGTCAAATATATTCCAAGATACTTGTTTGGATAATAATGGCGCAACTTATTTGGAAAATTGATAGAGTAAGCAGATTCAAGTTACTGTACATGTTCTGATATAAGAAATAAGTTGCTGTTTTATTTATTGAAAGTAATTAAAAAAAAAGCCATAATAGAATGGCGAACTGGACAATTGGGGATTCACTTTTATTCACAACTTACAAAGTAAAGAATATTTTTAAAGTTACAATAGTGCTGTAGATCACGTTCAGTGTTTGCACATACCACTATAATGCAGAATAATGGATTTGCACAGAGAAGTATAGTATTTAATAATGGGTGGATAATTAACACTTTCCATGTGACAGATTCCAGGCATTTACATTAACATGCGGTACTTGGTAAATGTGGCAGGAGTTCAGAGGTGATGTAGAGTGATGGCAAGATGAATCAGTGAATTTTGGATGGAGTGGATTCAGTGACTGACAGGAATGTTTGAGTTCATCAGTGACCTTAAAGGGATATTCCCAGAGATTTTTTTGTTTTGATTCTGGTGTTTGTTTCCATTTCATTCTGGGTTTCTGAGCATGTCCTAGCTTTCGCTTTGTGGGTTGGGGTGAGTGCAGGAAATTTCAATTATTTTAGTCAAATTCCATCTCAAATTGCAGTTGTACTCACTACAGCTGTCACAGAGTCATTCATAGGATCATATGAGGTTACTAGGCTGTTGGCCCTGAGGCTCTTATAAGCCTAGCCAAGAGTTTGGCCCATGTTTAGACAAGTCAGCACCCAATGCCCCTGTCCAGCAAGGACATTTCCCATCCAGTTATCCAGGTTGTGCTTAAAAAGGGGTAAAGAGGTACTCTGCTTGATGTGGAGAGGGAGACTATTCCATAGATGAGGGAGTCACTGGGACACAAATCTGTCCTGCCAACAAGTCTTGTTGATGTCACAGACCAGGTTGAGGCCGTGCATGTGGGTTACTTGAGTGGAACGTGACCTGCGGATATGCAGCAGTCTCATCAAGGTAGGGTCCATGATTGCCTTGTATGCAAAACAGAGGTCACCTCTGAGGAGTCTGTATGAAACTGAGCAGAGGAATAGGGCTTTTAGCCTATCTGTGCATAGTAGATGTTTGAGGCCCTGGATTCTCCTGGTGAGGAACCTCTGTGGTCTCTCTAGCTGCTGCATGTGCTTTGCGAGGTACGTGCCGAAAGGTGCCTTGTACTCAATAATGGGCCTTATAAGGGAAGAATACAGGGATGTTATGTTCTCCTTGTCCCTGGATGAGATACCCTAACTTATGAGGTAGACCATGTAGGAGGCTTTCCGTACCACAGAAGCAACATGGTGGTCAGAAGTCAGGCTGCTATCAACTTGGGTGCCCCAATCCCTCACGACTGATTGACTGCTTAGGTCTAGGTCTAGGACGTTATTAATGTGATAATTTGTGGGGATGTCACTCTCCCCAAAGGGGATGATGATGCATTTTTTGGTATTCATCTTGAGGCCATGTTTCTGGCACCTGTAATTTGTCTGAGTGAGACCCTCTTGGAGATATCCACATTACTAGGGGAATTGATGACTGCACCCAGCTTGCAGTCATCTGCAGACTTCGTCAGCCATAGCCCACTGGTTTTGGCCTGCACCTCAGAAACGTATATCCCAAATAACAGGCCCCAAGACTGAACCCTGGGGTACGCTGCTTGTTACGGGTCTACTGCTTGAGGTGGCTTCCCTTATCTTGACTATGTGGATTCTATCAGTGAGCCAGTTTGCTACCCATTTGGTAACATATGGATTAATGCCTAGTTGAGAGAGTATCCATTATGCCTGAGTGGGGAATATTCATTAGTTTTGCCTATGTTTTTTTATCTGCAGAGAAAAGTAGCCTTTTAGGATTTTTATGACTTCACTTGCTATTACAATCTGTGATAGTTATACATACTAATTCTGAGATTGCTTTACTACAGAGTAAGGGAAATATGTCAGTAGACTGCTAAGATTTAGTATGACTTCACTAAACTGCACTCTCTTGAGTCAGAGTCCAGTGGCCTTCTAGCTTAAAGAATAAGATGGTAACACATGTAGTAATTGGCACCGAGTTTGGTGATTACCTTTTTAGAATGGCTTCTGTAAGTGAATGGAAGGAGAGGCTGGGACCTTCTGCAAGTCCTAGGTATTTGTACTGCTGGACTACAGCACACAAGTTCTACTGCTTTATCAATGTGAATGTAGGTTGAGGAGCAAGTGTGTGTGTGTGTGTGTGTGTGTGTGTGTGTGTGTGTGTGTGTGTGTGTGTGTGTGTGTGTGTGTGTGTGTTACCTAAAGTCATGACAGCTGTTTTAGAGTACTTTACAGTTAGTATGTTTTTAGATACCAATGACTTAGTTTAAATTCTTTTTGTTGGTATTTTGAAATGCGGAGGTCACCAGTACAGAAAGAGCTATTAGAGAAGGTAATACCAAGTTAATGCCATTTATAAAAATGGAAAAAGGGATATGCCCAAGGACTGATCCTTGGGGACCATCAGCTGTGAAGGAACCTTATGCCATGATACTATTTCCTGACTGGATTCTGATAGTCACATGTATAGTTTAGACTAGAGAACCAGGAAATTGCATTGTTGCTAAAGCAGAATAATCAAAGCTTGCTAGGTAGAAATAAGGTTCACGCTTTCAATGCTCTGGTTACATCTAAAAATATGGCTGCAAAGACATGTCCTTTTTCCAAGACTGACAGAAACTAAAAGTACTGAATTACTTTAATTTCTACAAAATTGTTCATGACTGATAGATTTGTCTGATACTAGTACATTGCCTCGGAATTAAGTTTTTCTTTTAGCTTTACCAGTAATACTACAGACAGTTGTTAGTGTGTTTTGTTTGCTCTTAAATCAATGCTGAGATTCTGATGATAATCCGTACTTGTTAAGGTGTTCCAGGGATGATATCAGTAGTAAATGGCAAATTGTATGATGTGTTCACAGGTTAATATTAGGCTAACGGCCATTAGGGCCCTTAGAAGCCTAGCTACACATCCCAAACTGTTTTTTAAATAATTAGAATGAGATATTGAATTTTAGGGCAAATATTATGCTTTTATTAATTTATTTATATTTATTAATTTATTTATTGTTCAAATTAACCTACAATACAGCCACATTAGTCCGCATAAACCTGTGTGTTTTTTTTTGCTCTTCAGTTAATGTGAAGACCATTTCTGTTGACTCAATGCGGCCCTTGCAACTGAAAAGGTTGGACACCCCTGCCCTACACTATGGAACAGAATCCCAGTCCATGTGAGGCAGAGCCCCTCACTGACTCTGTTCAAGAGAAATCTTGATGAGTGGATGGGAGATCGTAGGTTTACCCCGGGAATCATCTCTGTGTCACTGCTGGACAGAGGCACAGCAAACTAATGGGTATAGTATTCTCATCCTAAGGCGTGGAGAAAGCCACACACACTCTGGCTAGGCTTATGGATGCTCTAAGGCAGCCTAGTATGAACCTATGAACCTATGTGATAAGAGTAACTGTTAGTTAATTGTTAACTTCTGTTTATCCAGCAATTGTTTGAATTTCAGCCATATATTATATGAAGAGGTGATTCCAAGTTCAAGATGGCAAACTTCTGTTGCTAAGTATACAAATTCCTTCATAGTAGGAGTAGTCTGATTCTTCCAGTTCTTGGTGAGGACTTTTCTTGTTAATGTTAAGATAAAAGAGGGATGCATGAAATAACATAAGAGATTTAGTCAGCATAAATTTATCATTAAAAACAGAGTGTAAGAGAGAATTCATATTATCCCAATATGTTTTTTTCCAGTTTTATACAATTGTAAAACATATGCTGCTAGTCAGCGTTAACATTTAGTTTACATCTCCAGCATCCTATGTCTTTATTATACATCAATTCATAGTTTCAGAGGTTAATAGGTGTGCACTAGGCCAACGGTCCTGGAGCCTATATAAGCCTAACCCAAGAAAATTCCCTGGCATCATGACCCCCAAGGTTAGTTCCCAGTGCTCCTGTCAAGCAAGGCCACTGAAGTGATCCCTGGTGTGTACTTCCTACTTCCCAAAGATGGCCAGTGAAGTGCTCTGCTTGACGTGAATGGGCAGTTTGTTCCAAAGTACAGAAAGTCTCTGGGTTAGGAACTTGTCCCTCCAGCATGTTCTGTTTATTGTGGTAATGAGGTTTAGGTCCCTGGAGCATATGGCATGGAGGGAGTGGGATTTCTTTAGGTCTAGCATATCTAGCAGTTCTGTAAGTCAAGCAGAGATTGCCTCTAAGTAGGTGATAAGAGACAGAATATAGCTGGAATTTTTTGAGACTGTCCATATAGGGCATGTGTCTAAGGCCTGAGATCCTCTTTGTGAGGTATTTTTGTGGCCTTTCCAGATGCTGTAGGTGTCTAGTGAGATACATGCCAAATGGGGCATTGTATTCTATAATAGGTTTAATGAGGGATGAGTAGAGAGGGATTATGACCTCTTTCTTCCTGAATGAGAAACCTTTTGTAATGAGATGTGCTACATAGAAGGACTTTCTGACTACAGTGGTGATGTGGTTATCAAAGAAGAGGTTGCTGTCAACCTGGGTCCCCAGGTCTCTTATCACACCTTTAGTGTTTAGTGGACTACCGCCTATGTGGTAGTTCACAGGCACCAAATTTTTCCCAAAGGGAATAGCAATACACTTTTTTGGCATTGAGCTTAAGGCCATGGTCCTGGCACCAATCACTGGTGTCACTGAGGCCTTTTTGTGGAATGTCTACATCAGTTGGAGAATTAATAATGGCTCCCAGTTTGCAATCATCTGCAAACTTGGTCAGCCAGAGTCCCTTTGTGTTGGCTTGAACTTCAGAGAAGTAGATGCCAAACAGGAGAGGACCTAGGACTGATCCCTGTGGGATAACACTTGTAACTGGTCGGTAGTCAGATTTGGAGTCTGCTACTTTCACAGTGTGGGTTCTATCAGTGAGCCAGTTGGCAACCCATCTTATGACATAGGGGTTTATGGGTAGTTTAGTGAGTCTATCTATGATTCATGAGTAAGGGATGGTGTCGAAGCCCTTGGCAAGCTGTGTAAACTACCTTGCCCTCATCCACAGCTCTGGTGACAGACTCAAATAAGTCTATCAGGTTGAGCAGGCATGATCAACCTTTCACAAACCCAATCTGCATGGAGTCCAGAGTTTGGAGATTCCCTATGTCCTTATTTATAGGTTCCAAGATGATGCAATCCATAGTCTTACATATCAGACTCATCAGGCTAATGGGATGGTAGTTCCCAGGGTCTGTAGTTGCTCCCCCTTTGTGGAGTGGGATGATCGTAGCAGTGTGCCATTCAGTAGGAACAAAGCCTGAAATGAGGCTGTGATTGAACAGGGTACTCAGGTATGGTGCCAGTTCACTCTGTAATTCATGTAGAACACAATCAAAGGATATTATCAGGTCCCATGTAAGCTGTATTCTTGGCTTTAGACAGTGTGGTTTTTACCAGTGTAGCAGTGATAATAGGGACTTGGCATTCCTCAGATATTGTGATAGGCCCTTTAGGGGGTGAAAGGGGGGTAAAGTTTGCACTGAAACTGTCGGCCAATATGTTGTTAATATCAGTTGGTTCTATATATGTATTGCCATTGTGCTGTAACCCAGAGCAGATCTGAGTATTGCCATGTAGATTCTTGACATAAGTATAGAGTGCCTTGTGGTTGTCTTTAGAATCTGCAGCAATTTTGTTTTCATAGCTAGCTTTAGAGGATTTGATGATGAATCCCAGTTTTTTGCCGAGGCTGACAAGGGAATTTCTCCAGTTTTGGGACTTTACCCTTTTCTGCAACAGTTTTTTCCTTCTGTTGTAGAGTTTGTTTATGGTCCAGGACCACCAGATTGGCTTCCTTTTTTGGAGGACAGTGTCTTTGTTCTGTTTGGTATGGCCCATTCCATGCGCTTGTCTATATACTCATACAGTGTATTGGTGTATGATTCAGCAGTCATGCACCTATTTTCCATTTGCATGGGTGTCGTGAAGTTAGCCACCTCTGTTTTTAGAAGTCCAGAATTGGCTTTGGAGAAGTTTTTTACAGTGGTTTCCTTTAGGGGGGTGAGGGTGGTATGTGGATATCCATGGTGATTAGCTTGTGGGCAGATCTGAGCAGGGAGGAGTTGATTACTGGTGTAGAGCAGTGGTCATCCATGTTAGTAATGAACAGTTCAAGGAAGTTTCTACCCCTTGTGTAGGTGAGAATGAGTTGTCCCATGGCATTGGAATTAATGAATTCCAGAAAACATTGAGCAAGTGTGTTGGTAAATGAGTAATTTTCCAAGTTAATGGAGGGGTAGTTGAAGTCTCCCAGTATAAGAGTATTGGGTTGTAGCCTAATATTTTTCAGTGTGTTTAGGAATGTGGAGTGTCTGTCTTGGGATATGGTGGGGGATCTATAGCAGGCTACAACCTGGATTGCAGTTTTACCCAGTGTTTGTAACTGAAGTATCTCTGATGTGTTATGTGGGCTACTAGTCTGGATGTGTGCATATCCTTTTTGAATATGGAGACACCACTGCCTTTAGTGCTTCGGTCTAGGTTTAGGGGCCAAAAGGTGTGGTATGAATTATAGCCAGGTACTGCTGGGGTGCTCTCTGGAGCCTTAAACCAGGTCTCGGTCACTGAACAGATGCAATATTCTCCATTTTAAGGAGTGTTTTGAGTGAGTGCATTTTGAGATTTAGACTTCTAGCAATGAGTAGCATAACCCTCAGATTTTGTTTGCTTGCAGGTGTCATGGCGATAATTTTTTCTTCAGTACATTGCTTAAAAAAGGCACTATAGGGATGACAAGAGCCTTGGCCAGTATCTGGAATCAGTGGGGTGACAGATGCAGGTCATCTCTGGTGAAGCATCGAGGTCTGTCAATCATGTCATCCCAGGCAGACAGATATTGGCTCTCCTTAGAATGACACCAAAAGCTTAGCCAATTGTTGAAGTCAATCATTTTCTGCTTGTACTGTGGTATCATTCTGGGTGACGGTAGGATGCTACTCAGAGCTAGGGTCATACCTGCCTGGGCTACAAGATATGAGAGCTCCTCTATGTCTCTTTTCATGTAGTCCAGGGAGGTACATCTCAGGTCATTCACACCAACATGGACAATGACAGAGTCATATTTGTACCTGTTGTGGAGTGACCTAAGTGCGTGAGTTATGTGGCAGATCCTGGCACCCAACAGGCAGCTGACCGTAGCTTTCACCTTATTAAACCTAGTGAGTGGGACATTAGTGTGCCTTACTATTGAGCCACCTATGACTGGTGTATTGGGTAAGTTGTTTTGCATTATGGTCTTTGGTTGAGTGGCACACTGTTTATGTGACCTGTGTGTCTCATGGTTTGTGCTGGGATGCTGGTTGTTGGCTTTTTCTGCCTTGGAGGTCTCTGGTGTTTGGGCAGATTTTTATTGAGCGCCTCTGCAAAAGTCGGTGCATGTTTTGTGTTACTATGTGAGGGTTGTGGTGGTGTATTCTCTGAAGGGCTATGTGTTGAATGTGGTGGGGTGCAAGTGTTGACCTTCTCCTCTTGACTGGCTAATCCAGTCTTGGCTGGAGAGTTCCAATTTGGCTATATATGCGCATCTCTCACAAGTCATAGTGTTGGGAGGTAAGAGTAGAGGGTTGTCTGTGTACATGAGGAAGTTGCTACATTGCCTCAGGATGCCCAAGTTCACCAGGTTGACAGGAAAAAGCACAGGGAACTGACATTTTGACATGCTTGGATATGAGCTCAATACATTAAGTACTGAAGCCTTTTACAGGAAAAATGTCACTCAAAGTGTCTGAGTCTGTACAGAGTACTGCCAAACACTTATGGGGAAAGTAATATGTAGACCCTGAAAATTTAAAGAGGAAGTATTTAGGCAGATATTCTAAAGTTAGAAAGAAATCAAGCAGTATTTACTGAAAATGATGAATTAGCTTGTCAAGAATGATGAAAAGAGGGGAGTCATATGAATGGCTACTGCCTGGCTACTACTAATGCTGGTCTCAGCACAGCTTCACTCATTTGGGATACAATACTCCTTTTCTTCTTCTATCACCAGAAGCAAAATGTTAGCATCAGTCCCAAGAAGAGAAGCAGGCCACAACCTGTTTGGTGATCCACAGTCTTGTCCCAAATGATGCAAGGGTTTGCAGGCTTGTAGCCTTTTTCTAGTAGATGCCTCGAATAGCAACCAGACCAACCAGCTACGTTAAGAATAGACACTCACTCTTCAACCAGAAAGAGTCAGGAATCAATACACTCTGCTCCTACTCTCATCAGGATCAGAATATAAGCACAGATTCCAAGCTGTCATCTATAAACCAGTTATTAAGCTTTCGGGTGATCAGCAGTCTCCATGAAATTAAGTAAATGCACTCTTTCTCTCACCGGGATAAAACAGAAGCACTAATCCCAATATGACTACTGAGAGGCAGAATGTGGGCTCTCCAATAACTAGTGGTCTTGTAATAGATGCTCAAAGGTAAAATGAAAAAAAAAATGGTTTATCATAAACACTGCACTGTGCACTAGAGGAGTTAGATGTGAAAGTAGGTAACTTAAGTTTACCTGTCTAAAAAGTTAATTTTTAGTGGAGAGTCACTATTTTTAAAACAGCAAGATAGATTGAAAGGGGGTGGTCACTTTATTATTCTGGTCCTAAGGAATACAGTAGGATGGCCAATAAATTGAAATAGTTGAAGGGGAGTGATTTCAAAAATGATAATTTTGTGCTTACTCACACCAACCAATACAAGCAGAGAGGAAATGAGATATATGATCACATTAACATAAGTAGCAGGCAACTAGAATGGCACTGGTGTTTAAGATCACAACAGTAACTGTATGGGAGCATGAGAAATTTCTGTCTGACTCACAAGAGCTTTATGTGGTGTGATAAAGGTACTATGTAAGTATTTCCAAAAGAATATCCTCCACCTTAGTGATGAAGTAGTTTGTTTTGAAGATTGGACTGTTAGTTTTTTATCATCTTCACCTGGGGTGTTATTATTAACAAGTCTAAAATGGGTCCATGTTTGGCAATCGAAAAAACAGATCCTCAAACAGCTACATATCAAAAATAAAACATCTAACTGGAAAATTACCAAATTCATATAACTTCAAAAATAAATTCATTGAATGTCCATAGTTGTCCAACAACCAGGAAGTAAAGCAATACATAAGGTAAGTGATGGACACCTTTTAATTTTGCCCTTTTCTCCACTGCAGTGTGATCTCAGAGTTGCTATATGTAGTAGTTAGGGAGGGTGTGGGAGGGCACAGCTGTGTCAGTTAACATGCCTTTTAAACTTATAGGTTGTTGCTCTGAAGCAAGTAAGTAATCCCTGACAGATTACCAGTGCAGAAACAAGAGAGAGAGAGGTGGGTGATGGTGTGCCCAGTGATGGGTGATGGTATGCACAAATATTCCTCAGAAAGATCAACACCAGAGTATTGGAGTCATTAACATAAGGCATACAGTGGTCAGTGTTGTGTTAATTATAGGACAAAAGGTAAAAGAAATAAGTGGAAGACTAAAGAGAATCAGAAGTAAAGTGAAAACAAAAGACAGACAATCAAGTTCATGATGTAAAAGTCAGGCAAAGAGAGAAAGGAAACATGAATAAGCCAGGCAAATAGGAAAGGGACAGTGAATGAGAAACAGAAAGATTCAGCCTGAAATATGATTGTCTTATGTGTGCAGTACTTAATCATCAGTGGCCAAGGGATATAGAATATCAGAAAACACAGGTTAAAACAGATCTGACAAAAGATAACTATGATTTCTGCATGTGATTTTTATGTCAGAGTTATGCAGGTGTCAATGGCAAGATTTTGCCAAGATTATTTTACAGTCATTTGATTAGTACACGATGGTGTATGGAAAACAAATGGTTTGATATATCCCATCAGATATCTGAAATATTTGAAATGGCATTTTAGTATCTGAGATATTTCCTGGGATTCAGAAACATTTCCTACATCACGGTGGGCAATTATACATGATGAGCAGCTGCATACAGGGTGTGTAGGATTCATAGAGGCACTGACCATGAGTGGGGAGGGCCAGCATGACAGCTACTCACACTTTATGCTAATGATGGCATAATGGCATGGTGATGCTAAATGAGTGTTTCCATGTACACAAATGAGGGAAAACAATATTGCAGAGAGAATAAGGCATGCATAAAGTTCAAATTGTGAAGTGTCATGGCCAGTGAGTGAAATTTCAATCTTGATACAGGAGTATCTAGAGGAAGAATTATGTTAAGGGAAGCCATAGCATTAACAAATGTGTATATGCAACAGGCCACTACTGCTGCTACTAGTCATTGTGGTACATGTTATCAGCCTCATGGACTCTGTGTCACCTGACTGCACTCAACAGTCTATCTACTGCATGACAGTGAAATTTTGGACTGGTACTATGTGGATAAGGACACCATACAGGAGTTTGTTGACATTTGCATCCCTTGTCTGGATTCCCACGGAAGTCATGAATTATGTATCCCAGAAGATATTAGGGTATGTATGACTTCGCAAACATTGTCTTTAGGGACCCTTCTGTGACAAACAGAGAACACGGGGGGGGGGGGTTAATCCAAGGCATCAACATCTAGCGTACTCAGCTAATTTCTTGATGACTTGCTACAGCATATGTGGGTCTCACATACCTTAACAGACACAGCTAGTGTCATGCAGGATTTCTATGACATAGCCCATTTCCCTGAGGTGCTGGGGGTCATAGACTGTATCCACTTCAAAATAAAGGCCCATCTGGTTTACTAGGAAGATGTTATATGGACTTTAAAAGTTATCACCCCATCAACTGTCAAGTGGTTAGTAATTCACAGGGTGTGTCTGCACAGAACACCAAAGCAGCTACCAGGATGTATCATGTATGGCTCACATGTCAGTTGCATAAGTAGTTTGTGAGGGCTGACTTTCTCAGATAGATCTTATTAGCAATGCTGGATTTACCCTTGAGCCCTGGTTGAAAACACCTATCAGACATCTACAGACCATGAAAGACAATGGACACGGCTATGTTCTGTCACACATCTGAATCGTTGTTGAGCATGCTTCATTGCCTGGATACATCTGGTGGTGCTCTGTGTTATGACTCCAGAATATGTACTAACATAGTCTCAGTATGTGCAATGTTGCACAACATAATATTGATGATACAGTTCCAACACGGAGGATGCATGCAGGACTGGATGGTGAACCAGAAGAAAAGTCAGATGAGGACTAAGCTACAAGGGATGAGCATGATATATGGAGATGAGCACAATATACATTGGTACTGGAAAATAGGAAGTGGCTGTTATATAACCTTGGGCCATAGCAAAGCATATATGCTACAGTAAAAGTCATGCATGCAAAACTACATTCAGACCTTGGTAACACCATTAGATGGGCTGCACTGTGCATCAGACATAGGCAAGGTTTATAACAAAGTACAAAGCACAGGTCACTTTTATCATCATTAGCAAAAGTGGGGCTAACAACATGAGTGCCCAGTGTCATCCTCACAGAGCTATGTTAGTTTGGGTCTAACTGAAAATAATGTTGTGCAGCATATGTCAGATGTGGGATTGAAGGGGACTATTGTTAAATACTCTGGGAAGGGCCACAATTATTGAGTGCATTTTTTTATTTGTATCTGTGCATGAGAGTAGGTGTGTGTGTGTGTGTGTGTGTGTGTGTGTGTGTGTGTGTGTGTGTGTGTGTGTGTGTGTGTGTGTGTATTTTGTACACACTCTCAGCAGATGTGATGCACTACAGTGCATCAAGATCAACTATGGAAAATTTGCCTGCATCTTGTCCAGGGGTGCTTCCTCTCCTAGGAGTCTCCCAGGCAGTAACATGGCCTTGCCTAGAGACAGAGGTGCTTCATGACTGTGAGCAATGGCACAAGTATCATACCCAAAGGGATGGCCTGTACTTCACTCTGTTGAGATACAATATTCCTTTGCTTCTTCTCTCACCAGAAGCAAAATGTTAGCAACAATCCCATAGAAGAGAAGCAGGCCACGGCCTGTTTGGTGATCTATATCCTTGTCCCAGATGATGCAAGGGTCTGCAGGCTTGTAGCCTTTTTCTAGTAGATGCCTCGAATAACAACCAGACCAATCAGGTATGTTAAACACAGACACTCCCTTTCCAACCAGAAAGAGTCAGAAATCAATGCACTCTGCTCCTACTCTCACTAGAATCAGAATATAAGCACAGATTCCAAGCTGTCACCTACAAAGCAGTTATTAAGCTTTCGGGTGATCAGCAGTCTGCAGGAAATAATGTAACTGCACTCCTTCTCTCACCAGGAGAAAACAGAAGCACCAATCCCAAGATGACTACTGAGAGGCAGAATGTGGGCTCTCCAATAACTAGTGGTCTTGCAAAAGATGCTTAAAGGTAAGATGAAAAAAAAATGGTTTATCCTAAACACTGCAATGTGCACTAGAGGATTTAAATGTGAAAGCAGGTAACTTAAGTTTTACCTGTTTGTTTGTTTGTGTCTTTCGGCTTTTCCCATTTAGGGGTCGCCACAGCAGAACTCTGGTCCGCTAATGATTGGCAGTAGAGTTTTACGTGCTGGCTTGTCAGGCCTAATGCACAACCTTCAATGAAGGAACACCTGTTCACGCATGTCGCCACACAGAAGATGCTCTAACTGAGAATCGAACGGGCAACGTCTAACTGTGAGGCGACAACAATACCGTAGCACCACCACCGCAGTAACTTAAGTTTTACCTGTAAATGTTAATTTTTAGTGGAGAGTCACTATTTTTAAAACAGCAGGATAGATTGAAAGTGGGTGGTCACTTTTTTATTCTGGTACTATGAAATATAGTAGGATGGCCAATAAATTTACATAGCTGAAGGAGAGTGATTTCACCAACCAGTATAAGCAGAGAAGAAATTAGATATATGGTCAAATTAACATAAGGGGCAGGCAACTAGAATTACAGTGGTGTTTAAGAACACAGCAGTAACTGTATGGAAGCATGGGAAATTTCTGTGTGACTCACAAGAGACAGAGCTTTATGTGGTGTGATAAAGGTTCTATGTAAGTACTTCCAAGAGAATATCTTCCACCTTAGTGATGAAGTCGTTTGTTTTGAAGATCGGACTATTAGTTTTTTATCATCTTCACCTGGGGTGTTATTATTAACAAGTCTAAAATGGGTCCATGTTTGGCAATCGAAAAAACAGATCCTCAAACAGCTACATATCAAAAATATAGTTGATATTCCTGTGGCATTGTTGGTGCTGTGTCACTGTGACCTATGCCTCCCACCTTCATGTCTGTCGTCTTCACTGGAGACAGATATTGCACAGCTATTTGACACATGGCTGGTACACATCCTGGGTAGAAAAGAGGTCCATCATTGCACCAGTAACTGATGGTATATATCAAGAATTTCATAAATATGGGATAAATATGGGATGTTCCCTCTCAGAGGTCATCACACACACACCCTGAAAAAACACATGCTATCTCATTGATGGCCTTGGGTTTTCAGTGGGTTGCAGACACTGATGAAGTTAGGTCAGTTGAGGATACCACCCATGATATCTACAGCCATCTGTATGCATACCCACATGGTCATGCCCATGTCCTATGGAACTTGTGGAAGACACTGAGGGCTAAGCCACAGGGGGAGACGTGTTTCCTAGAATGCACATATCAATGCTAACCTGTCCATGATTTGGAGTCTATGTATCTTGGATGGTGTCCACAAGCACAGATGTTGTGTCTGCTGCCTGGCTAGGGGATCTAATTAGTACACTCCATGCATGCAACATTAACATCATACTCCATGGCCATACCATCTGATCACTGTCATCACAGTCAGAGCCTCACTCATCTCTGACATTAGGCAGTCAGAATCATGCTCATCTCTGACATTAGGCACTCAGTCACCCTCATCTCTAACATCAGGTAATCAGAGTCTCACTCATCTCTGACATCAGGCAGTGATAGTCACACTCATCTCTGACATCAGGCAGTCAGAGTCTCACTCATCTCTGACATCAGGCATGCCGATACCTGATGAATAAAAGTGGCTAAGTATGCCCCCAGAGTATTCTCATGTATTTTTGCTAGCAGTCAGAACATAACTGCAGACTACACTCTGATAATACGGGCAAGGTACTGTTATATGCACTTTTGTTTCTAAACATATTTCTACATGTGCTTGGCCTGGCACCTTTGACTGCTGCTTTACAGTATTCCATTGGGGTGTACCTCTAGCCGGCTTTCAAAATTCTGACAGAATGCCTTCCTTGCTTTCGCTGTGTAGTTTATCCTTGTTACAAAATGAGTATCACCAATTGAGGATATTTCCCCCCAAAGTATTTACAGTAGCACATGCTTGAAACACAGCAGCAAAAGCAATGTAAGAAAAATGTAGAACCAACCTTACACAGTTCATACTGCTGTGTTTTCCTTCTCAGTATGATTCATACTGGTGTAGCTGATTTGCAATCAGTGCTCTGTGTCTACTTCCATAGTGTAGTGAGCCTCTAAGCATCCATCACTATTTACATCATGTAGATGTGAGACACTGGATGCAGTCATAATACAAATGTGGGCTTGGTTCATAAAAGTTTCTGAAATGCTCAATTTATGCATAACAGCAGGAGGCAGACTTTCTAATTCAGGCCCACATGGTGTAGTTCACCTGCATGAGTACGTATGATGTGCACTGCACATTTGTGGGTGTGTTAACAGCAGAAAAAGGGCTATTACATTTCATGTTGTATGCCTGCAGATAATGGAAGTTTTATTGAACAACTTTGACCTATCTCACACCTTTCAGTTAGTTTTATAATATAGTCATAATGGTACAGACCATGCCATTTCCTGCCACAGGAGCTCCACTAAGCTGCTGGTTGTTGCACAGTAATTCTCAAAATGTGAAATGGGCAAGTCTGTAAGATGCCAGCCATAATTCTCTGATATAAGACCAGCAGTACTGCACTGTCTGTTGCAGGGTGCCCCAGTGATAAACTAAAGAATCCAAGAGCCTCCTTTATTTGCTACACAGAGACCACCAGGAGTGCCTGTCTGTGGACTCCAGTAAGGGTTCACAGTTTTAGTTGGATGCCTGACACTGTCTCACCAAGACTGTTACTGATGTCATAGACTTGCCAATGCTCACATGAACAATGTAGCCACCACTATGAGTACCTGTAGAGTGGCCTTCTAGACATAATGGGAAGAAAACATGAGAGTGAGGAGTCCTGAACTCTATCCAAAGTCTTAATTTTGGTTCTATATTTTTTTCTATATCCTGCCAGTGCAGACTGTACAATTATTTCTCTATTTTATCCTAAGTTCAGAAGGCTATTGCAGAGAATAATCTCTTATACAGAAGGAGACTGTCCCATGTTTAAATGTGCATGGGGTAATACAGTAGCACTTTTATTATATTACTAAAACAAAGTTATTCCTTCCTCAATATTTTTGAATTGAGTTAACTTTTCATAGCAGGATTCACATATCAGACAGGTTACCTATAGGAAATATTTCACTATCTAATATTTAAATGGCCAGTAACGTGTCTTAGACAGTATAAGGTAATTTACATATTTGGGTAATATATGTGTTGCCACCAGGTGGGTTTATGGCTTTGCTCATATATTGGAGTATATTATAGGATGCATGGTAAAAGGCAGTAGGATATATACCGACATAATGACATGACTGTAGTAGCTCATTGTGATTGAACATGAATTATGTAGACAGTCATAGACAGTTCATTTACTATAGCCATCATTATCTCTTCAATATAGTTAGGCAGCATATGTCAGCATATGTTAATTGGTTGACATTAGTCACCTGTGTATCTGACCTGGGTTTTTGCAATGTTATTAATGGTGTAAGTGTAGCATGTTATCAAGTTTGTTGGTTATGCATACATGCATTTAATATGATGTCTCCCTTATTCTTCTCTCCTTATTTATCACTACTTCTTTTCTTTCATTTGTCTCTATCTGCTTGCTGTGCTATTTCTCTCCTTTTATAGGTTCAGAGGTAGGTACTAGGCTATCTGCCCGAAGGCATTTATAAGCGTAGCTGGAATGTGTTGGCTTTCACCGCCCCCTTAGATTAGTTCCTTGTGCATCTGTCCAGCAGAGCCATTGAAGTGATCCCTGGGGTGATAGGATTGTAGGTTCATAGATTAGTACTAGGCTAACTGCCCTTGTGAGCCATTTTAAGCTTAGCCAATTATCCCTTGTGGGACTCAAACCCTGCACCTTGTGTTTGTAAGGCAAACACCTTAACCATTAGGCCACCCTCTTAACCTCTTACCTTTCACATTTCTGCAGCAGTTGTCATGTTAGTGCCAGTAGCTCAGCCATGTCCCTCAGCTTTCACAAAGAGACACTTCCTGGAACACCTCATCTTGCTCCATCTTGGGCTGCCTTCCCATTGCATTCGCCAGGACTGTGCCTGTGTTTGGCCATCATCATTATCAGAGTCTGCCGATACTCTGCCATCAGGTGGTAAGTGTCCTACACTTCCACGGTAAGGTTCACCTGTGATAATAAGCAACAAACACAGGAAAGAAATTAATAGCTACATTACTACAATTTAATATATCCTAACAGACTAACACTGGTGCCACTATTATAGGAGGTACACCAATACACACACACAGTCCTGACACCCACATCACACATACAGATAAATGCATTTTTCTGCCAAATGCTCATCCATACTGAAATAAAAATGTTTGCCTTACTATATGCAGATGACTCCACACTTGCTAGGGAGGATGGTCCTGGAAGAAGTTAACCAAAATGTAAGGCCACTATCCTCACAATAACAATAACGGGGTAAGAATTGTTTGCCCATATATGTCCATTAACAATATATTTAACTGAAACTTGGATGACACTTCCACACCAAGCCCATGTTTAATGAACCAGAATTTGTTGTTCACTGTATCAAATTAGGCCGCCCCCCCAAACAAATATTAAACCATCTTAAATATTGCTTTCAATATTTTACTATACAAGAAATCTTTAAAAATTGACATATGTAAGCCTACCTGGACTCTCCATCTGGGACATACTTGTCCTCACTGAAACAGCAACACCAATATCAATCACATGCTGTTGAGCACTTTCTGCTGAGGCCTCTGAATCCCTGTCAGTGGAAAGAAATTCTTCATTTGGTGTCAGTGGTGGTTCCATAGCAAGCCAACCCAGTAGCCAGATGTCCATGGGCCATTGCAGGTTCTGTCCTCCAGGCTGATGAAATCATGTCAGTGGTACTATGAAGCATCTGATAATATGTCCTGTTGTGTCTCCCAACAGCATAGACATCATTCACTATCTGGTTCCAAATTTGTATTCTTTCAGACATATCCACATTTTCACTCTCAAGCAGACAGGCACCATGTTGACAAAAGGCTTGTACAATCACATTGTTCTCTGAGTCACTGAAGGGGGATTGTGGGAATTGGAATGCTTAGGTACCATAGTCCTAGGTGACATAAAACACAAAAGAATGATACTACACATAAATATCACATAAATTAAAGTCCTGATTAGATATAACACATATTATTAGTTTTTCAATATTACCCACTGGAGAAAAACTGTGGTTATTCAAATATAAAAAGGGTTATGTGTTTGCAGTACATATCACAGTCACACACACATCAAGGTTTGATCCAAAACAAGGATTAATAATAGAAAAGCAAACCTCTCTAAAAATATTTTTTGATTGTGGCAACATAGAAATGGAACTTGGCTCCCCCATCTTCAAAACAACAGGCAAATGACATTTTGTACCAAATAAGGAATAACACATCAGTCAATTGTTATAAGTGCTTTCAAATAAACTATCCCAAAACATGTTTATATATTTACCACAGAACAGTCATTTTTATGCAATTGCCAGTCACCACTGCTTGTGCCCAGCACTCCCCTAAAGGTGACTATGGACCATCCTAGAAGGCTAGCAACCACGTGTCTTGACAATACAGGGCATTTACATTTCACTGAAATAACTTAGAAGAGTGTGAAGAGAAACAGTTGTAACAGCAACAGTAACACTTGTGATGAAAGTTAATAAGGCTGTGTATCTGAGAAAGTAAAATGCCCTGACAAAAATGCCTATGCCATCAGTAAACTTCTAAAATTCTAAGAAGTGCATATAGATAAAAGATGCATTTGCCAATTCATATATACATATTAAAAAAAAAAAAAAAAATATATATATATATATATATATATATATATATATATATATATATGGGTCCCCTTCATATTGTTGAAACCTCACATAATTGAAGATGGGACTGTCAAGACGAGAATATTGAAAACCCATTTCAGCGAACCACTGTTGCAACAAAAATCTTCTCAGGGTAAGTAACCTGTTGTGCAAGGAAAACTTTGCCTTTTTTCCAACTGTAGTGTGATCTCATAGTTGGTATATTTAGTTAGGGGGTGTGGGGGTGCAGCTCCCCACATTTGGAGATGTGGGGTGTATAGCCACCCACCTGTGTGGGTTAGGGATGTTGGAGTTTAGGTTTTGTTACTTTTTGGATTAGTGGTCACTTACCCTGGGAAGATTATTGTTGTTTCAGTGGTTTGCTGAAGTGGGTATTCAATATTCTCATCTTGACAATGTGTGTGTATGTGTGTGTGTGTGTGTGTGTGTGTGTGTGTGTGTGTGTGTGTGTGTGTGTGTGTGTGTGTGGGTCTACTTCGGATAATCAAAAATCCAAAATGCTGAAGACGAAAAGACAGAGACAAGAATCATGAAAATGAAAATGCCAAACTATGTAAATATTCCCAAGATAAGTAAATATTTGCCCAATGTGGGGAATCATACCCTTTTCCCCCACTGCAGAATGATCATGGGATATATAGTCAGGGAGGATGTGAGGGTGCAGCCCCCCACATCAGGGGTGAGCAGGGTGTAGGCCCTCACCTAGGTTGGTTTTTAATAGATTATTGTGTTTTACTGTAGTGTTGGACAAGTGCTTACTTGCCCTGGGAATACACACACACACACACACACACACATATATATATATATATATATATATATATATATATATATATATATACATATATATATATATATATATATATATATATATACATATATATATATATATATATATATATATATATATATATATATATACATGGGTCTACTTCTGATTGTCGAAAACTCACTTTCTCAACAACCAGAAACTCAAACCCATTTAAGCAAAAATGCACTAAATCGAAAGTGCAATTTTGCAAAAGCCAGTTCTCTAAAGCACATTACAGTGGAAATAAGGAAATATATCATTTTTCCAACTGTAGTGCAATCTCAGAGTTAGTATATTTAAGTAGGGGGGTGTGGGGGTGCAGGGGGGCTTGCCGCTGCAAAATACTGTTTAAAGCAGTTTTTTTTCTGGTTCAGAGAACCGGCTTTTTCAAAAGTGCACTTTCGATCTAGTGCACTTTTGCTTTAATGGTTTTCGAAATTGCTTGATCAAGATTGTGAGATTTCAATCAAGCAACATAGACTCATATATATATATATATATATATATATATATATATATATATATATATATATATATATATATATATATATATATATATATATATATATATATAAAACTATTTTCTTAGTTACTTGTGAGCAAATCAAATATAACTGAAAAAATTCAATCATACTTTATCAAGATCAGTAGTCTTCTGTGCAGATAAATCTAAAGTAATAACAGTCTTCTTCTGTGTTATACACATACACAACTGTCCTCACTTTCTTGTTCCCTAGCTACACAGTTACGTTTTTATAGTGTTGACTCAGGCGTGTGAGCATGGTGAAGATGCAAATGATGTGTAAACTCATTAAAACTGCTGAATCCCAAATTCTTGTCTCCGTGTTTGTTGGTAATGGATTGCAACTAAGAATGATTACTGGTAGGAGAAGGAAAACACAACAGCAATTCAAACGTCCTTGCCTCCAGTGGGTGTGTCACTCAGGTTACACGTACAAAGTATAGAAGTCATTTTATCAAGGTGTTAAATGTAAATAAGCAGCACACATTTCTCAGTTTCTGTTCAGTAATATCCTACTCCATACCTTTGTTGAAAATTGAAAGTTATTGCCAGTTAATATTCTTATATATTTTAAGGACCTTGATATAAATGCCTTACTGACTGCATGTCACAGATTACTGCTCAGATTAGAGAAGCATGAACACCATACAGAGATAAGATAGAGCTGAACTGCAGCAAACAATAGTCATCAATGGCTGTGTGGTTACTCATTGCACTACATCTGAAATTAACACATGCACAAACAATGCAGAAGTGTACAAGTGCGGTATGTCTTGTTAATACTGTGGATGAGTTGGGATTTGCTTGTATGAGAAATTATTTTTATTCCTGTGGCAAAGCTGTTTCTGTGGCAAAGAGGGATAAGACACCCTTACTGTGTTTTATAGGTTCATTGGTGTAAGAATTGAAATGCAGACTTGTGTAAAACATTTTCATGTGTGCTAACATTTATTTTACAATGTTGTTTATTTAATAATTTTTTAAAACAACTATTTGCACAGCAAGTATTATAACATAAATATGGGAAGTTGATAAATGCAATAAATGTCATGTACTTCTATGATGAACAATGCATAAAGTACCCCTTGGAGACGTGTGCGTGTGTGTGTGTGTGTGTGTGTGTGTGTGTGTGTGTGTGTGTGTGTGTGTGTGTGTGTGTGTGTGTGTATGTAGCACATCTGCTAAATATGGTCATCCACACAATAAATACTATCTGCAGATAATGGTTCAAGTCCCACATTTGTCTTTTAAGGATAAACCCTAATAAACACTGCTCACAAAGATAAAACAAGGTGAGCTTTGCTTTTCACCTTTGTGCTTCACTTACCTTCACACAAACATGGATTAATTGCCCCCACACACAAAGCAGACAGAACAGATGCAAACAAGATTCAGACATTCTCAATTCAAAAAGGATACACTGTTGCATCTTTTGCTTTCCATCATGCAAACCTGCTAAATTGCATTGTATGGTAGTTAGCAGCCTTCCCCAATCTTCCCCAAAACTTGCAGGTCTAGAACACCTGCAGACATGAGGCAGACAGTAGGCAATTTCAAAATGGATACATTGTATCTTCTATTATTTTCCATCACACAAATACGCCAAGGGGTATGTTACGGCAATCAACACACATACTTCATAATGAATAGGAAAATATACAGTTGTTTTATTAACTGTTCCTGTGGCAGCAGTGTTAAGTGTAGGGCTGCAATACAGGTTAGCCTGGGTTCTAATGTAGCACACTCCCAATTTTTTAATGTTTGTCCTCTAAGTTTTAAAACGTAAATAAAAAAATTCAAACATAATTTTAATTAATAAGTCCGCATAACAGTGGAGTTCATACGAATTATATGTGTGGCAGAGGGTATACTGAATATTATCTTTCTGTAATTATAATTGCCTTCTATGGGCTGGATGGCCTTCAGACTTCAAAGATACTCATGCACACATGAATGTATAAATCAGGACCTTGTCAGATCACACATGTACCTAGTTAACACCTCACTCTGTCTGTATACAGTAAATTTTCAATTAACCAGAACTCAAGCAACCACCACTCTCAAGCAATTGGCAAAAAATAAAAAATTGAAGAAAGTCAGTCCAATTTTCATGTGTTGCACTTTCTGCACCCCCCCCCCCCCAGAAGCATACCTTATGTTGCTAAAGTTTTAGAGTTTTTAAAAGGAAGATAGGAATACATTCCCTTTCTTCCCAACCTGACAACAAGACAAACCAAACAAATAGTATAGGGAACAGTATGAGTCTAGTAGCCAGAAACTATGGTTATTTGGCATCTACCAATCCCCATGGGTACTGGTTAACTGAGAGTTTGCCTTTTATATGCATGCACATACATACACACACACACACACACACACACACACACACACACACACACACACACACACACACACACACACACATATATATGTGAGTGGATGTTAACATCACCAAAATTTCAAATCATTTGAGTTTGATCTTTTGATTATTTGAAATTTTGGTAATGTAACTTATAATTAATGAACATTTTTGACAAGCACTTATTCTGTGGCAAAGATGAAAAATTACCTATGTGGAAGAATATGTTTTGTTTCTAATGCATAGGTTTGAATCCAACATTGTACAATTTAATTTTATCAGTGTGTAAACCCACACCAAAAATGTGCAAGGTCATTTAATTTATAACCCCAATATATATCTACAATATATACTTAAAGTTAAATTAATTAACAAGTACATCAGCATCCAAACCAAAAAAAAATAATCCCAATTGTCACATCACCCTTCTTGGTTCATAAACTACTTTACTCTCTGTTCGACACTGTTGCTCACCACTTAACATCGTGCAAACTTGGTTGGCATTGTTGTTTGTGTTTGTGCACTAGTAGTAAAAGCAATAACACATGTTGGTGGGAAATCACTCTTAACTATTGCTGCTTTCTCTGGTTGGACATGTCTGCTGGTAGAAGAGAAGTGCCCAATGTAGGGCACAGAGGTAAGGTGTTGAGGAGTCCAGAATTTTCATTGGACTCCTTGTAAAGTGCTACAGATGAAGGCTCCTGCAGGGGGACTATGCTGACTCCTAGTAGAAGTCTGAGGCATGGTACTGTCTGGCCAAGACTGTCTGCAGTGCAACTGGCATTCCACACATTGAAAAAAAGTGTAGGCATCACTATAATGATCTTGAAAGGCAAAAGCAGGATATGCTCAACCAGTGGCTGGATGGGTTTAGGACTCTTGACATCCCACAGTTGTGTAAGTACACAGATACAGAGAATTAAAACTAGATAGGCCACTGCATATTTGCAAAACTGGTATGTTTATTGCTCTTCTCTTGTTCTCTTCTTTTTATTCCACAGCCAGCCAAGAGATTATGGTAAATAGAGAGGCCCATGCTGAGCACTGAGAAAGACTAAGGGAAGCAAGAGGTATTTATGCAGCAGAACATGACTATAATTTTAGCTAAAGTATTGCTCTTCTACACAGTAGTAGCAAATTAAGCATGCATAACTTAACTGTAAAAGCAAGCATGTATGTTTCCATCTGTAGCACAAGTCAGCTGTAAGAGTCAAGTAGAATACTGCAGTCAGATGTTGTGGTTTCAAATACCACAAGTAATAAATATGTAGTGAAATCATTTAAAAATATTACATAATTTATTTCCAGCTTTAGTGACATGAATGCCCTGCTGTTAACTTGGTCTGTATAATTTGACCAAGCATATGTGCAGTATATGCATATTGTAAAGTTAACTTTGAGCAATCATTACTTATAATTTGTAGTTGTTGTATACTTAAATGTTAAAATAGAAACAAATACTTTATTATTGTGATAATTCATTGGTTGTCACACATGATAGTACTAATTATCTCTTTTTATCTTACCCTAGCCCTTATCTTTCTTTTTTATTTTTCATTGTGTTGTCAAAATATTTCCATGTCAACCATTTCTGACAAATCAAAAAGTGCTTTACGGCACAGGGAGGTAATCCAAATCCCATGGATCTGACTGCCTCCACTATACTGGGTCCTGCATTTATGACAAGCACATCTGGGATCCAACCAGGCAGTGCTGCCTCTGCTGCCACTGTGCAAACTGAACATTCCACATTAGGTAACACTATCCCAGCAGCTGGTGCTGCGGTACTATCTGGGAGTACTGGTGGAGGTGGGGGGGTTATCACCCACCAGAACTTGCCAGGCTTGGTACATAGGGTTGTACACAGCATGATCGATGTATGCCTACACCAGATGGATAGGATTCTTTCATTTATGATCTGTAAAAAAAGATGTCAAGCAAACCAGCACCCAGCAGAGTAAGGGGACAGTGATGACAGGCCTGCAGGTGAGGACTAAATTCTCACTGTCCCCTTGTTTGATGGGCATGGACCTCCATTGTCCCCACCATAACCCCTATCATGGTACCCCCATCTGTCATGTTCATAACTGTGCATATGCCTTGTCTTTTTTGTCCTGTTTGTTTGAATGTATTTCCTCACCTAGCATACTTACCTGACCCAGAAATACATGTGTGCATTACCCACATTCCTCTCTTACTGAAATAAAAAAAGGGCAACTGTCTCACAAAAAATATTGCCCCATTCACAGCTCTCCACTTCACATGTGTCTTCTTGACACACTTGATTGAGTTCAATTGGCTATACAACATGATTGTGTTGTTGTCACCCCCTTGTGTTGAGAAAACAGTTCAAATTTAGCTAACAATCTGTACATATCTTCATTTTACACTGTTGAAGAAGTGGATAATTACTATATTTAAAGGAGTGTGATTTCAGAATGTAATGGAGGGAGGAAAGAAAACAATGCACCAAGACTCTTGTGTAAGCCCTGGCCTTCCCAGGCTGGGAAATGAATAATTACAAGAATGTCTTTAAGATAGCAGTACTGAATGATACAAGATCAAAAGACAGATTGTTAGGCCAGGCGGTCTGTGTTTTAAAAATACATATATGTCAAGTGTTTACGTGAAGTTCTTAGCAAGAAGCACAAGGGCACAAATTATTTTAAAATTGCATGATTTGTTAAAAGCTATGTTATGTCAAAGTTATGCATGCATGAAATTGATAAGAAAATGTATATATGTAATATTATTTTCATTTGTTCTTTGATACTGATTTGAAAATGTTGTTTAGGCAGTCTCCCAGCACTGTTGTTTGCTTGGTTGTATTGTATTAAAAGAATACTTTGCACATCCTGAAGTGTTATTCTTGACTCAGGATTAAAAGGTAAATCTCTTTGTTATTTATCCTAATGCTAATCTTTAACATTTGGAGCTGTGCTCAGGATCTGAACTTTGGTATTGTTACAGGGCAGTGTGGAATAAATTACAAGGGCCTAGCACAGACAATTCTTCTGTGAATTCCACAATGTTTTGTATGGAATAGTCAGAGCTTCATATAATTAACCATTCAGGCTGTGCAAACTGCTGCTAGATTTAATGGTGAAAATGAATTTGTAGAACATTTTTTTTCTTTTTCCTTTCTTTCCTCTCTCTTTTAGAAAATTGCAGTTGTGTAAGCCCTGGCCTTCCCAGGCTGGGAAATGAATAATTACAAGAATGTCTTTAAGATAGCAGTACTGAATGATACAAGATCAAAAGACAGATTGTTAGGCCAGGCGGTCTGTGTTTTAAAAATACATATATGTCAAGTGTTTACGTGAAGTTCTTAGCAAGAAGCACAAGGGCACAAATTATTTTAAAATTGCATGATTTGTTAAAAGCTATGTTATGTCAAAGTTATGCATGCATGAAATTGATAAGAAAATGTATATATGTAATATTATTTTCATTTGTTCTTTGATACTGATTTGAAAATGTTGTTTAGGCAGTCTCCCAGCACTGTTGTTTGCTTGGTTGTATTGTATTAAAGAATACTTTGCACATCCTGAAGTGTTATTCTTGACTCAGGATTAAAGGTAAATCTCTTTGTTATTTATCCTAATGCTAATCTTTAACATTTGGAGCTGTGCTCAGGATCTGAACTTTGGTATTGTTACAGGGCAGTGTGGAATAAATTACAAGGGCCTAGCACAGACAATTCTTCTGTGAATTCCACAATGTTTTGTATGGAATAGTCAGAGCTTCATATAATTAACCATTCCGGCTGTGCAAACTGCTACTAGATTTAATGGAGAAAATGAATTTGTAGAACATTTTTTCTTTTTCCTTTCTTTCCTCTCTCTTTTAGAAAATTGCAGTTGGAAGAAAAAGTGGAAAGACATTTGCTATTTTGTTGAATGACTAAGTTTGCTTGTTAGGCATATGGTGTTTATTGTTTTTTGAATGACAAAAATTGCTTAATAGTGGGTGGACCCAGAGAAAATCAGGCAAAGTTTATTAATGTGTATGAGCATACAACAAAAAAGGAAAATTAACACAAGGAGGTGCCTTGTGTTGAGGGTGGTATCTTCAAGATTATAGTGGGAGAACCCCACAGGAAAGAAGGAAAAGTTTATTAATGTGTATGTGCATATAACAAAAAGGGAATTTAACACAAGGAGGTGCCTTGTGTTGAGGGTGGTACCCTCAGGACTAAAGGTAAGAGACATGAGAGATTTGACCAAGCATATGTGCAGTATATGCATATTGTAAAGTTAACTTTTAGCAATCATTACTTATAATTTGTAGTTGTTGTATACTTAAATGTTAAAATAGATACAAATACTTTATTATTGTGATAATTCATTGGTTGTCACACATGATAGTACTAATTATCTCTTTTTATCTTACCCTAGCCCTTATCTTTCTTTTTTTATTTTTCATTGTGTTGTCAAAATATTTCCATGTCAACCATTTCTGACAAATCAAAAAGTGCTTTACGGCACAGGGAGGTAATCCAAATCCCATGGATCTGACTGCCTCCACTATACTGGGTCCTGCATTTATGACAAGCACATCTGGGATCCAACCAGGCAGTGCTGCCTCTGCTGCCACTGTGCAAACTGAACATTCCACATTAGGTAATACTATCCCAGCAGCTGGTGCTGTGGTACTATCTGGGAGTACTTGTGGAGGTGGGGGGGTTATCACCCACCAGAACTTGCCAGGCTTGGTACATAGGGTTGTACACAGCATGCTCGATGTATGCCTACACCAGATGGATAGGATTCTTTCATTTATGATCTGTAAAAAAAGATGTCAAGCAAACCAGCACCCAGCAGAGTAAGGGGACAGTGATGACAGGCCTGCAGGTGAGGACTAAATTCTCACTGTCCCCTTGTTTGATGGGCATGGACCTCCATTGTCCCCACCATAACCCCTATCATGGTACCCCCTATCTGTCATGTTCATAACTGTGCATATGCCTTGTCTTTTTTGTGCTGTTTGTTTGAATGTATTTCCTCACCTAGCATACTTACCTGACCCAGAAATACATGTGTGCATTACCCACATTCCTCTCTTACTGAAATAAAAAAAGGGCAACTGTCTCACAAAAAATATTGCCCCATTCACAGCTCTCCACTTCACATGTGTCTTCTTGACACACTTGATTGAGTTCAATTGGCTATACAACATGATTGTGTTGTTGCCACCCCTTGTGTTGAGAAAACAGTTCAAATTTAGCTAACAATCTGTACATATCTTCATTTTACACTGTTGAAGAAGTGGATAATTACTATATTTAAAGGAGTGTGATTTCAGAATGTAATGGAGGAGGAAAGAAAACAATGCACCAAGACTCTTGTGTAAGCCCTGGCCTTCCCAGGCTGGGAAATGAATAATTACAAGAATGTCTTTAAGATAGCAGTACTGAATGATACAAGATCAAAAGACAGATTGTTAGGCCAGGCGGTCTGTGTTTTAAAATACATATATGTCAAGTGTTTACGTGAAGTTCTTAGCAAGAAGCACAAGGGCACAAATTATTTTAAAATTGCATGATTTGTTAAAAGCTATGTTATGTCAAAGTTATGCATGCATGAAATTGATAAGAAAATGTATATATGTAATATTATTTTCATTTGTTCTTTGATACTGATTTGAAAATGTTGTTTAGGCAGTCTCCCAGCACTGTTGTTTGCTTGGTTGTATTGTATTAAAAGAATACTTTGCACATCCTGAAGTGTTATTCTTGACTCAGGATTAAAAGGTAAATCTCTTTGTTATTTATCCTAATGCTAATCTTTAACATTTGGAGCTGTGCTCAGGATCTGAACTTTGGTATTGTTACAGGGCAGTGTGGAATAAATTACAAGGGCCTAGCACAGACAATTCTTCTGTGAATTCCACAATGTTTTGTATGGAATAGTCAGAGCTTCATATAATTAACCATTCAGGCTGTGCAAACTGCTGCTAGATTTAATGGTGAAAATGAATTTGTAGAACATTTTTTTTTCTTTTTCCTTTCTTTCCTCTCTCTTTTAGAAAATTGCAGTTGTGTAAGCCCTGGCCTTCCCAGGCTGGGAAATGAATAATTACAAGAATGTCTTTAAGATAGCAGTACTGAATGATACAAGATCAAAAGACAGATTGTTAGGCCAGGCGGTCTGTGTTTTAAAAATACATATATGTCAAGTGTTTACGTGAAGTTCTTAGCAAGAAGCACAAGGGCACAAATTATTTTAAAATTGCATGATTTGTTAAAAGCTATGTTATGTCAAAGTTATGCATGCATGAAATTGATAAGAAAATGTATATATGTAATATTATTTTCATTTGTTCTTTGATACTGATTTGAAAATGTTGTTTAGGCAGTCTCCCAGCACTGTTGTTTGCTTGGTTGTATTGTATTAAAAGAATACTTTGCACATCCTGAAGTGTTATTCTTGACTCAGGATTAAAAGGTAAATCTCTTTGTTATTTATCCTAATGCTAATCTTTAACATTTGGAGCTGTGCTCAGGATCTGAACTTTGGTATTGTTACAGGGCAGTGTGGAATAAATTACAAGGGCCTAGCACAGACAATTCTTCTGTGAATTCCACAATGTTTTGTATGGAATAGTCAGAGCTTTATATAATTAACCATTCCGGCTGTGCAAACTGCTACTAGATTTAATGGAGAAAATGAATTTGTAGAACATTTTTTTTCTTTTTCCTTTCTTTCCTCTCTCTTTTAGAAAATTGCAGTTGGAAGAAAAAGTGGAAAGACATTTGCTATTTTGTTGAATGACTAAGTTTGCTTGTTAGGCATATGGTGTTTATTGTTTTTTGAATGACAAAAATTGCTTAATAGTGGGTGGACCCAGAGAAAATCAGGCAAAGTTTATTAATGTGTATGAGCATACAACAAAAAAGGAAAATTAACACAAGGAGGTGCCTTGTGTTGAGGGTGGTATCTTCAAGATTATAGTGGGAGAACCCCACAGGAAAGAAGGAAAAGTTTATTAATGTGTATGTGCATATAACAAAAAGGGAATTTAACACAAGGAGGTGCCTTGTGTTGAGGGTGTACCCTCAGGACTAAAGGTAAGAGACATGAGAGATTTGACCAAGCATATGTGCAGTATATGCATATTGTAAAGTTAACTTTTAGCAATCATTACTTATAATTTGTAGTTGTTGTATACTTAAATGTTAAAATAGATACAAATACTTTATTATTGTGATAATTCATTGGTTGTCACACATGATAGTACTAATTATCTCTTTTTATCTTACCCTAGCCCTTATCTTTCTTTTTTATTTTTCATTGTGTTGTCAAAATATTTCCATGTCAACCATTTCTGACAAATCAAAAAGTGCTTTACGGCACAGGGAGGTAATCCAAATCCCATGGATCTGACTGCCTCCACTATACTGGGTCCTGCATTTATGACAAGCACATCTGGGATCCAACCAGGCAGTGCTGCCTCTGCTGCCACTGTGCAAACTGAACATTCCACATTAGGTAATACTATCCCAGCAGCTGGTGCTGTGGTACTATCTGGGAGTACTTGTGGAGGTGGGGGGGTTATCACCCACCAGAACTTGCCAGGCTTGGTACATAGGGTTGTACACAGCATGCTCGATGTATGCCTACACCAGATGGATAGGATTCTTTCATTTATGATCTGTAAAAAAAGATGTCAAGCAAACCAGCACCCAGCAGAGTAAGGGGACAGTGATGACAGGCCTGCAGGTGAGGACTAAATTCTCACTGTCCCTTGTTTGATGGGCATGGACCTCCATTGTCCCCACCATAACCCCTATCATGGTACCCCCTATCTGTCATGTTCATAACTGTGCATATGCCTTGTCTTTTTTGTGCTGTTTGTTTGAATGTATTTCCTCACCTAGCATACTTACCTGACCCAGAAATACATGTGTGCATTACCCACATTCCTCTCTTACTGAAATAAAAAAAGGGCAACTGTCTCACAAAAAATATTGCCCCATTCACAGCTCTCCACTTCACATGTGTCTTCTTGACACACTTGATTGAGTTCAATTGGCTATACAACATGATTGTGTTGTTGTCACCCCCTTGTGTTGAGAAAACAGTTCAAATTTAGCTAACAATCTGTACATATCTTCATTTTACACTGTTGAAGAAGTGGATAATTACTATATTTAAAGGAGTGTGATTTCAGAATGTAATGGAGGGAGGAAAGAAAACAATGCACCAAGACTCTTGTGTAAGCCCTGGCCTTCCCAGGCTGGGAAATGAATAATTACAAGAATGTCTTTAAGATAGCAGTACTGAATGATACAAGATCAAAAGACAGATTGTTAGGCCAGGCGGTCTGTGTTTTAAAAATACATATATGTCAAGTGTTTACGTGAAGTTCTTAGCAAGAAGCACAAGGGCACAAATTATTTTAAAATTGCATGATTTGTTAAAAGCTATGTTATGTCAAAGTTATGCATGCATGAAATTGATAAGAAAATGTATATATGTAATATTATTTTCATTTGTTCTTTGATACTGATTTGAAAATGTTGTTTAGGCAGTCTCCCAGCACTGTTGTTTGCTTGGTTGTATTGTATTAAAAGAATACTTTGCACATCCTGAAGTGTTATTCTTGACTCAGGATTAAAGGTAAATCTCTTTGTTATTTATCCTAATGCTAATCTTTAACATTTGGAGCTGTGCTCAGGATCTGAACTTTGGTATTGTTACAGGGCAGTGTGGAATAAATTACAAGGGCCTAGCACAGACAATTCTTCTGTGAATTCCACAATGTTTTGTATGGAATAGTCAGAGCTTCATATAATTAACCATTCAGGCTGTGCAAACTGCTGCTAGATTTAATGGTGAAAATGAATTTGTAGAACATTTTTTTTTCTTTTTCCTTTCTTTCCTCTCTCTTTTAGAAAATTGCAGTTGTGTAAGCCCTGGCCTTCCCAGGCTGGGAAATGAATAATTACAAGAATGTCTTTAAGATAGCAGTACTGAATGATACAAGATCAAAAGACAGATTGTTAGGCCAGGCGGTCTGTGTTTTAAAAATACATATATGTCAAGTGTTTACGTGAAGTTCTTAGCAAGAAGCACAAGGGCACAAATTATTTTAAAATTGCATGATTTGTTAAAAGCTATGTTATGTCAAAGTTATGCATGCATGAAATTGATAAGAAAATGTATATATGTAATATTATTTTCATTTGTTCTTTGATACTGATTTGAAAATGTTGTTTAGGCAGTCTCCCAGCACTGTTGTTTGCTTGGTTGTATTGTATTAAAAGAATACTTTGCACATCCTGAAGTGTTATTCTTGACTCAGGATTAAAAGGTAAATCTCTTTGTTATTTATCCTAATGCTAATCTTTAACATTTGGAGCTGTGCTCAGGATCTGAACTTTGGTATTGTTACAGGGCAGTGTGGAATAAATTACAAGGGCCTAGCACAGACAATTCTTCTGTGAATTCCACAATGTTTTGTATGGAATAGTCAGAGCTTTATATAATTAACCATTCGGCTGTGCAAACTGCTACTAGATTTAATGGAGAAAATGAATTTGTAGAACATTTTTTCTTTTTCCTTTCTTTCCTCTCTCTTTTAGAAAATTGCAGTTGGAAGAAAAGTGGAAAGACATTTGCTATTTTGTTGAATGACTAAGTTTGCTTGTTAGGCATATGGTGTTTATTGTTTTTTGAATGACAAAAATTGCTTAATAGTGGGTGGACCCAGAGAAAATCAGGCAAAGTTTATTAATGTGTATGAGCATACAACAAAAAAGGAAAATTAACACAAGGAGGTGCCTTGTGTTGAGGGTGGTATCTTCAAGATTATAGTGGGAGAACCCCACAGGAAAGAAGGAAAAGTTTATTAATGTGTATGTGCATATAACAAAAAGGGAATTTAACACAAGGAGGTGCCTTGTGTTGAGGGTGGTACCCTCAGGACTAAAGGTAAGAGACATGAGAGATTTGACCAAGCATATGTGCAGTATATGCATATTGTAAAGTTAACTTTTAGCAATCATTACTTATAATTTGTAGTTGTTGTATACTTAAATGTTAAAATAGATACAAATACTTTATTATTGTGATAATTCATTGGTTGTCACACATGATAGTACTAATTATCTCTTTTTATCTTACCCTAGCCCTTATCTTTCTTTTTATTTTTCATTGTGTTGTCAAAATATTTCCATGTCAACCATTTCTGACAAATCAAAAAGTGCTTTACGGCACAGGGAGGTAATCCAAATCCCATGGATCTGACTGCCTCCACTATACTGGGTCCTGCATTTATGACAAGCACATCTGGGATCCAACCAGGCAGTGCTGCCTCTGCTGCCACTGTGCAAACTGAACATTCCACATTAGGTAATACTATCCCAGCAGCTGGTGCTGTGGTACTATCTGGGAGTACTTGTGGAGGTGGGGGGGTTATCACCCACCAGAACTTGCCAGGCTTGGTACATAGGGTTGTACACAGCATGCTCGATGTATGCCTACACCAGATGGATAGGATTCTTTCATTTATGATCTGTAAAAAAAGATGTCAAGCAAACCAGCACCCAGCAGAGTAAGGGGACAGTGATGACAGGCCTGCAGGTGAGGACTAAATTCTCACTGTCCCCTTGTTTGATGGGCATGGACCTCCATTGTCCCCACCATAACCCCTATCATGGTACCCCCTATCTGTCATGTTCATAACTGTGCATATGCCTTGTCTTTTTTGTCCTGTTTGTTTGAATGTATTTCCTCACCTAGCATACTTACCTGACCCAGAAATACATGTGTGCATTACCCACATTCCTCTCTTACTGAAATAAAAAAAGGGCAACTGTCTCACAAAAAATATTGCCCCATTCACAGCTCTCCACTTCACATGTGTCTTCTTGACACACTTGATTGAGTTCAATTGGCTATACAACATGATTGTGTTGTTGTCACCCCCTTGTGTTGAGAAAACAGTTCAAATTTAGCTAACAATCTGTACATATCTTCATTTTACACTGTTGAAGAAGTGGATAATTACTATATTTAAAGGAGTGTGATTTCAGAATGTAATGGAGGGAGGAAAGAAAACAATGCACCAAGACTCTTGTGTAAGCCCTGGCCTTCCCAGGCTGGGAAATGAATAATTACAAGAATGTCTTTAAGATAGCAGTACTGAATGATACAAGATCAAAAGACAGATTGTTAGGCCAGGCGGTCTGTGTTTTAAAAATACATATATGTCAAGTGTTTACGTGAAGTTCTTAGCAAGAAGCACAAGGGCACAAATTATTTTAAAATTGCATGATTTGTTAAAAGCTATGTTATGTCAAAGTTATGCATGCATGAAATTGATAAGAAAATGTATATATGTAATATTATTTTCATTTGTTCTTTGATACTGATTTGAAAATGTTGTTTAGGCAGTCTCCCAGCACTGTTGTTTGCTTGGTTGTATTGTATTAAAAGAATACTTTGCACATCCTGAAGTGTTATTCTTGACTCAGGATTAAAAGGTAAATCTCTTTGTTATTTATCCTAATGCTAATCTTTAACATTTGGAGCTGTGCTCAGGATCTGAACTTTGGTATTGTTACAGGGCAGTGTGGAATAAATTACAAGGGCCTAGCACAGACAATTCTTCTGTGAATTCCACAATGTTTTGTATGGAATAGTCAGAGCTTCATATAATTAACCATTCAGGCTGTGCAAACTGCTGCTAGATTTAATGGTGAAAATGAATTTGTAGAACATTTTTTTTCTTTTTCCTTTCTTTCCTCTCTCTTTTAGAAAATTGCAGTTGGAAGAAAAAGTGGAAAGACATTTGCTATTTTGTTGAATGACTAAGTTTGCTTGTTAGGCATATGGTGTTTATTGTTTTTTGAATGACAAAAATTGCTTAATAGTGGGTGGACCCAGAGAAAATCAGGCAAAGTTTATTAATGTGTATGAGCATACAACAAAAAAGGAAAATTAACACAAGGAGGTGCCTTGTGTTGAGGGTGGTATCTTCAAGATTATAGTGGGAGAACCCCACAGGAAAGAAGGAAAAGTTTATTAATGTGTATGTGCATTTAACAAAAAGGGAATTTAACACAAGGAGGTGCCTTGTGTTGAGGGTGGTACCCTCAGGAATAAAGGTAAGAGACATGAGAGATGTTTTGTGCTATTTAATGTATGACTGATGCTTTTCATTTTTAATGTATGGCTAAAAAGAGGGAGAATAAAAATAAGTTAAATTAAATCAAATTCATGAGTATACAGCATGTTGGGACATAGATGTGTGTGTTGTTAAATCAAATTCATAAGCCTATAGCATACTGCAACATAGATGTGTGTGTGTGTGTGTGTGTGTGTGTGTGCGTGCGTGCGTGCGTGCGTGTGTGTGTGTGTGTGTGTGTGTGTGTGTGTGTGTGTGTGTGTGTGTGTGTATGTATGTGTGTGTGTGTGTGCTGGTAAATCAAGTTTATGAGTCCATAGCATGTAGTGACATAGATGTGACTGTGTGACAGAATCCCTACATTCCCTCCCTGAATGGTGTGTAAATTGATGCAGTCATTTTTTTTTTCTGAATTACCAGGATCCAGGATCTACAAGCTATGTCTTAGTAGGAAAAATGGTAGCAAATTTAAGCAGGCAGGATTAAATCCCTGTAAAGAAAACACCTGCATATTGTATGTATCATAATTATGAAAAAGAAAGTTGAAAGTATTTAAACGAGTGTTTTTAGTTTACTAAAAATTGTTTTGGTGAAGTATGTCCATTAAATTAAATTTATGGTAAAAATAAATTAGAAACAATGGGCAGTATTTTATTCTTGGTATACTAAACCTCTTAAAAGGGAAAAGGAATCAACATTAAGGGGGTTACAAAATACTAATAAAAAAGTTGCTACAACAGGTAAAGGAGGTTAAGAAGACAGTACAGACCAGAACAAAGGGATCCCTTTATCCTGTTTTGGCAAGTGTGAAAGAAACTGAGAATGTCCAAAAAAGAGATTTCTAAAGAGGATGATAACCCTCCAGCAGCTACTGCACCCCCAGCCCAATATGTACTGGCATGGGTGGCTCCTGTACAAGATTCTGCTGTTTCTCAGACCACTGCATTTTGGACACAAGGTCAGCGTGGTACTGTTACATCTCTGCCTAGTTCCCCTGTTCAACCCTCATATTTAGAGCAGGCATCTGCAGTCAAAAATTATTTTTTTCCTTCTTCTTCTTTCTATTGTTCTCAACAAGCTTCTACCTTTATCACAGGAGCACTAGTATTTGACACTCATGTGGCTCATCACACATGCTGACATGATATGGTAGGACAAGTGGCTGTTGCCTTTGGAAAGGATATTTTGGCACCTCTTAGAAATATTTTGGGTCTAATGCTGATTTGCATACTATGTCTAAATGTTAAAAAAATCCATTAAGATTTAAGGAGGAATTAAAAACTATAATAAAATGTTGCAACCCTACTTTGACAGATTTAAACCCGCTTGCTTTGGGTAGTTGCTTCAGATGAAATAAGAAAACAGTTACTTGAAAAGGTTGAAATAAGATATTTTAGTATCACAGGAAATGCACTAATAGATAAAAGGACAGCACTGTTAAACAAAATTGCAAAAGTGTGTCAAGTTAGGATTAACTGGTCTAAGATACAGGCATGTAAGAAAAAAAGGGAAAGTCCCTACAGATTATTTGAGTCATGTTAAAGTAGTGTTTGCTAGACATTGAGAAATACCAAACCCAAAAGAACAAGCTAAACCAGCTATTGCAGCTGCTTTTATTCAAGGTTTCTAAATACCTATACAAAATAAAATAAACCAAGTGCTTATAGACTGGCAGGAAAAAGACTTGGGATCCTTATTAAGTTCTGCAAATCACCATATTGACTATGTCAGGTAAAAAAAAAAATAAATCTTGATCCTTGGCTGCCAATAGATCAAAAGGGACCCTTTGTTAAGGTAATAAATAAATTCAAATAAAATTCCTTTCCTGTTGGACACTAGAGGCACTAGGTCTGTATTAAAAGTTACTTCAGATAGTCAGATACCAGTATCAAAACATAAAACTATGGTAGTTGGAGTAACAAATGCTACTGTTACATATCCTGTTTCAAAATCTATACCCATTTCTTTAGGACCGATTGAAGAAAGGCATTATTTTCTACTAAGTACTACTACACTGGTAAATTTGCTAGAGAGACCTGTTATGCAAACTGGGTTATGCTATTTACTGCACACCAAAAGGGGTGTATTTGGATGTTCCAACAGAATCTGAGTAGGAAGCATTAGCAGTCTTAGCAGAAGCTGAGGAACAGCCTTTTGAAGGCATACAGACAACTGAAAAACCACTGTAGCAGGTACCTGCTAACTTATGTGCTAAACTGGCTAATGAAGTAGGTATATTAAAATCTGCAAAACTGGTAAAAATAAAATTGAATCTATCAAAACTACTCCCTAATGTTCCACGGTATCTAAGAAAAAACAAAATTCACAGCAGCTTCCAAATAAAACTTGTAATCCACAAAATGAAGTAGCTTTTAAGGCAAAACAATAAAGCCTGAGCTAGCAAGCTTAGAAAATAGTGAAAAACCCACGGATGACCCAACACACTTCAATTCACTTTATTTCACAGAAACCCTGTGTGTTGAGCCATCAGTGGGTTTTTTTCACAATTTTTTAAGCTTGCCCTGCTCAGGGCTTTATTGTTTTGCCTGAAAAGCTGCTTCATTTTGTGGGTTCCACAGTATCTACTGAAATCAGAAGCAGAGCAGGAAATCAAACCTGTAATTCAGTCCTTGATACAAGAAATAATAGTTCCAGCTAAAAGCCTTGTAATATTAATATTTTCCCATTGAAAAAGCTAGGGAAAAAAAATTATCGGTTTGTGCAAGATTTGAGTGTTGTAAACAAATCAGTATTACCAACTTTTCATGTGGTTCCAAATCCAGCAACAATACTGAGTTGCATACCACCTATAGCAAAAGTTTTTTGTGTCCTTTTCTATACCAATCCACCCTGGAAGTCAGTTTATGTTTGCTTTTACTTATAAGGGACAGCAGTATACCTGGACATGGTTTCCACAAGGATACAATGAATCTCCTTCATTATTTTCTCAAATTCTAAAAAAAAAAAAAAAACAAAAAAAAAAACAAAAACAAAAATGTGACATTTCCAGGTTGGTCTGTGTTAGAGCAATACATAGATAATTTACTAATAGCATCTAATTCTTTTCAGCAGTGTTAGCAGGATACCCTTTCCCCAGGATTCAATAAAATCCATGTAGGCACTGTTTAGAGCCCACACGGACTTTATCTGTGTACATGGCTATGGTTCCTCCGTGGCAGAGCACCATACATATTAATTAAGACATGCTGCCAAGGGAGATCAGCAGTACATGGATATTGAATCCACGCAAGTAGCAGTGTAGAGGATGTCCCATACTTGTGGACTGTCCAGAAAGCAGTCTGGACAGGTAGTAAGCACATGACAGCAAGTTGTTTTTTAATTTTTTAAGTTTAAAGTATGTTTGTGTAATGCACCATGGTGCTTAGCAATGCTGAGGTGCACTTATACATATGCACCTAACATCGTTATATGTCTAAAAATTGAAATTGGATGTATTTAATTGTTTTGGTTGTGCATTATTTAGCAATGTGCACCCCCATGCAGCATCATTGCACGCTGCTAACAGAGGTCATAGTAGTATATCATAGTAGTATTTGTGAATATATATTGTTTCCCTGCACTATCCAAGTGGCTAGACAGGTTGAGTGATGAGGTGTAGTGTAGTAGGTCTAAGGATCAAATCTTAAGTAGTGATATACTTTATAATTTTTGTTTTGAGAATGAGACAGCTGACTGAAACACCACTGTAATGTAATATAAAAGATAGTTATATTTAGCAAAGATGTGCAGTGCTAAGCCGGTTACTGCAAGTTTCCATGGTGCTCAGCTCCTCTGAAACATGGCTAATGGTCCACCCCATTTGCACATTGCTCAACTTGGCTTCTCTTCACTTAAATGGTTTGTGTGAGTTTGTACAAAGCTAAGCGACACACAGCTTTTTTGACAGTTGCAGTATGAAGTGTAAAGGTGGTAATGCATCCCATATAAAGGCCAATAGGCAGGAATTTTACACCATTCATTGGAGATGTCACTTGGCTGCTGATATGCCTGGTGGTGCTGGCGAGGAAAAGCACTTTCGTGTACATTGATGGAGTGTGCAGGAGTCCAGACAGTGTGTTGGACTCCAGTTCTGCAACTATGAATCTCAGCTGCTGCAGGGCGATTACCAGTGTTACTGGTATTCCCTACACTGGTAAGCAGTGTTGTCATCACTATGATGACCTGAAGCAAAGGAAGAAGAGAACTTTGGACACCTGGGTGCAAGAAGCACAGGCTGGGTGCACCCCATATGTAAGTATGTTTCCCATTGATTTATTAGTATACAAACTGAATATGTGCAAAACTGCTATGTATAATGCATGATTTATCTCACAACAGCTGCAGAAGGGAGAACTCACAATGTGTAGTGTCATGCACGGCATCTGGCCAGGATAGGAAGTGAGTGTGGTAAGTAGGAGAAAAGCAAAACAATAACCTAATATATAATGTACTGTCAAGATTAAAATGTATTTACAGAGTTTGCAGTTCTGACAGTCAGGTATAAAATACTTGGGAACTGTAATATGTTTAGTCATGTGTCAGTCCCTACCTGAAATGGTAAACCAAGTTAAGTCAAGTTGCCATGCATTATAGTGTAGTATAGCTTACAAACATGAGTTGAGGTTGTGGTCTACCCAGATTAACAGTCACTGTTCTGCTATCCTCCTTGTGTGGAATATGCTGTAGGTTACACTCAGGTAATGATGGGGGTAAATGGGTTGTTACTTAGAGGTCTGACACAGCTGTCCATGCTGCACATGCCAGACTTGAAGCAACAGCAATAAATAGATTTTAAAAAGTGATGGTGCTGTGATATGTACTGTTTCAAACAAAGAAGTGCTCACTAGTGTTGTAGTCACTGCATGTGATTCTAATCTGACACCAGTCAACTGTACAAAGGAAATTAATAAAGGCTGCTGAAAAACTGTCTGATAAATGTAGTGCAATATCCACAGTAAGTTTCAAGTCTGTGTTCTGGCCAGTTTGTGCCATATAATGCTGTACATTCCACCCACTCGAAGAGCAAGGTCTATGGGTAAGGTAGCAGATGTTATGGCTAGATATGAATGTGTATAAATTCCAGATTCTAAAGTACATTACCAACAAAAATGTAAAGCAGGATTGTGCATTGAAAAGGAATCTGTTCAAATGACTATGCAGAATGGCTGTATGCACTGCATGTGTGTTCCAATCTGACACCAGTCAACTGTAAAACAGAAATGAATAAACACTGCAGAAAATATTGTCTAATAAATGTTATGCAATGCCCACAGTAAGCTTCAAGCCTTTTTTATGGCCATTTCTAGTCAAATAATGCTGTTTATTCCTCCATCTCCAGGAATAAGGTATATGGGTAAGGTACCTCAAGTTCTGGGCAGATATCCATGTGTATAAGTGCCCAATTTTTAAGAGCAGTATCAATAAAGTGTAAAGCAGGACTGTGCCATGAAAAATACTCTTTTCCAATAAGTTTGAAATATTCCTTTATGCACTGCCATGCCTTTCATAAAATGACAGTCATCAGCTGTTAAATTTAGTCCACATGTTTCCTAGAGTCACAGCTCATGGGTTTATATCCCATGGCAGCCAATTAAAAAATCACTCACTGTCTACTTCAATTAGTGTACATGAACATACCTTTCAACTGTCATGATTTTTCGGAATGTAATGACTAATTCCGCATATGTCTGGTCATTGATTAGCAGATAAATGACATTACTTGGAATGCAATTTATTGGCAAATCAATTTACAGAACATCTTGGTAATAATGTATGAGCACACTATGTAAAACCATTCTCTGTAGTTGTGTACCTGCATTTGTTAGTACTTTCCCCATACTGTTCCAAGCTAGCAGGTTGAGAGCTATGTACACATAAGATCATCTATACAAGAATTGGAGTCACTATAAACACATGTGACACTGCACACTCTGTTACCTCCACCAGCCATGGCACTGGGGCCCAGCATATTTGGGCTGCAGCCTGATGGTGCCCCCTCTGCTACCCCTGCGCTACCTGTGAAATAGGATAGTTCCACCCCACAGGCCGGGACTGGGCCTCCCTCTGGGAGAGGAGGTGGATGGGGTGATTTTGTCACCCATCAAGAACTGCCAGGTATGCTGCAAAGGGTGGTTGTATGAAATTTTGGTTCATGCCTGCGTTGTATGGAGAACATGCTTGCCATCCTGGTGGGGTAGCCTCATCCCACATGTTATCCTCCACCACTGCCACTACAGGGACAGTGAAGGAGCAGTGCTGAAAGTCCCATGGGTGAAGACCTACTGTGTGAATGCTCCTTGGACTGTGATTCCACAACATCCTCCCCATCCAAGGTGTTCACCCTCCTCTTGCGTCACACATCTACCCTGTCTGCTGTCTTGTCTCTCTGAAAATGCTTCCTTACCTTCCCAACTTACCTCCCCCACATGTACCTATGTCCCTTCCCTACATTCCAATCTCACCTTAAAAAAAAAATTTGCCACCTGTCCTAAAAAAAATATTGCCCTATACATAACTCTCCATTTTGCACGAGTCCACTGGACACACTTAAGTTGGTCCAATTGGCTTGGCAGCACAGTTAGATTGTAGTCACTCCTCTCTAGGGTTGACAGTCCAAATTCAGCTAAAAATTCTGTAACAGTGCGCAGTTGTTGATGATGAAGAAATGGATAGCTATGGTTCTTTCCTACACCCGTCTTGCACATCCCTACCTGCCTTTCACTGTGTTTTCCCCCTGGTTGCACTCCTTTTCACCACTGTCCTACCTCCCTATTTTTCTTTTCTTTAAAGATTTTTTGCATGACATGGTGCAGGACACTACATTGCTTAGTTATGCTAAATAGCGCTAAATTAATATATGCTTTTGTAAAAATATTAATCACATTCAAAATGTATACCTGATCCCTATTTCAAACCCAGGACCATCACACTTGCATGACAGCGGCTGCACCTGCCAAGAAACTGCTATTAGTTAACACAGGTGTTTACATGAAAATGTAGTAATGCTCAAGTTTTCATCATTAAGTGTGTTTAAGCGATGCTGGCATCATGCCGCACAGTGCAAACCAGCTGAAAGAAATATAGAAAATCATTACTGTAATTATTACTCTATAGGGAAATACATCACTCTAAGGCCATACACACAACAATGAATGTAAGTAAGGTATGCAATAGAAGCCAACCATGCAAGCATATGAACAACATGTAAAAATACTTTTACTAAAACATTAATGTAAGAATAGGATTTTAACTGGCACTCAGTAGAGAAATACAGCATTCTAAAGCCATACAATCTGGACAAATCCATAAATAAAACTAGGCAAAGGCCCAAAAATAGGAACATTTTTTTCAATATTGCTCTTACAAACTTAGAAGGATGATAGACTAACAGGTATTGATTTAGTATGAATGCTCTGAAGTATACCACCTTAATATATGTGTTTCCTTTTTCAGATGAACTCTTTAACTGTTTCTTTCTCAGCTACTTGCTTCCAACCTTTGCTGTGTGTATGTGAGAAAAACATGTACCTGTGTGTACATATCATTAAACAAATCTCAGTTTTGTGATAACTCACTGTAATAATTTTAGTGAATTTACACTTGTTTTTGTACATTTGGAGCTTTTCTCCCCGGGCCTCCGCTGAAAATGGATCTGTATCCAGTCGGACTTTCCCAGTTAACAAATGTAAAATAAATAAAATAAAATAAATATATGGAAGTCTAAAACTCAAATGTCTGTCATTATTTTCTGGCTTCAACCTTTAATGTTTAACACTAATTTGCCAGAAAACTACAATGTAATGAAAAGCAGACATAAAGTATGAGGGCAAAATCTGGACATGCTGCAAAAATTTGTACAGATGAGAGGTATGGATGTAAGTGCAGTGTGTAACAGCAGATAACTGTGGAATGATATCTACAACATGTAAAAATACACTTGTGATTTTAGTGGCACTATTGCTCAGTGTGTAAAATGCCTTACAATTAGTACTTTTTGGTACACATGGTCCTGGGTTCAACTGTAGTTGCCTCTACCAATGAAAATGCACACATGTGGTCATCAACATTATATATTGCCATGTGTATGTCTGTCTTATCATCTATATATTCACCCAAAGCAGTACAGATGGAATGTCTGTATCTAAGTAATAAAACACAAAGGCCTACAGTTAGGACAACTCTTAACTACTCCTAGTACAACACTAGAAAGTGTAGAGAATGTCAGGTCATGCATTAGCCTGAATTCCCACAGGATTTTGAAGTGTGTACTGAAAATGTGGCCCAGTAATATGACACTACAGCCCACATGACATGGCACCTGTCCAACTGCATGACATAATGGTTAATCCACCCCTTACCTTTCTCTAGGGTACACAAACCATTTTGCCTTTGATTGTGTTACTGCTACTGTCGACAAACATACTTACCTTAAACACATGCCTTGATTTGCAGTGGAATGGGCACCCTCAATCTGGCTTTGCCTCTACAACAAGGCTGCCACAGCTCCCACACTTAATCTTACTCCAACATGTTGACACTTTCTGACTATGCCTATTGCTTACAGCATCAACTTCAGCCAGTAGCACACACATCTGTATGTACATTTTTTTTTTTTACTCAAATGATTTTTATTTTGATGAAATAACACAATAATTTAAAACATTCATAACATTCAATAACTATTTACAGTATTTACATTCAGCCTGACAAAAAGGATTCAGATAAAAACATGTGTACTTAAATAATAAGTTAATATATAAACTTTCCTCCACGGACTTTTAACCAATGGCTTAGGAAAAGTTCTTAACACTTTAGTTCTTTTCTCCATTAGTATGCATTTCTTTAGTGATGATAGGAATTCCTCCATTGTGGGTGCTACATTAGAGTTCCATCTTCTAGTTATACATTTTCTGGCTATTGCTAACATTGTCCACAACAAATACAGGTCATCTTTCTTCATATTATTACTATTTACTGATCAGCATAAAATGAACGCTGGTACCTGGTGGCACAGAATCCAGAATAACACATAAATAGATGAAACAATCAACGTAAGAATGGTCCGGGTCACTGCCCAAAGTAGTATAAAAAGGTTCCTTTATTCACAAGTAAGCGCTTTCACCCGTAGGCTTCTTCAGACTTATACACAACATAAAATACATTCAAAGTTTAAATATCCCTCCTTACATTTTGATTGGTCAACTCTCATCATACAATGAACATACCAACCCCAGCATATAAAGTGCAGGAGGCTTAAACCCAAGTAGTAGGAAATTAGTTTAGGTGCAGCTACACCTTTAGTATAGATTAAAATCACAGTTTGTCTTCTTTTTTAGTTGTCCATTATTGACTTATATTTATATATTTATATATTTTTTACTAATTTTTTATAAAATTAAGGCATATTATAACACATGTCTATATTTAAATATTCATTGTTGTTTTTAAAGATGTTGACATATGTGTGAGTATTTTATGTTGAGTCTGCGCTTTATATGCTGGGGTTGGTATGTTCATAGTATGATGAGAGTTGACCAATCAAAATGTAAGGAGGGATATTTAAACTTTGAATGTATCTTATGTTGTGTATAAGTCTGAAGAAGCCTACGGGTGAAAGCGCTTACTTGTGAATAAAGGAACCTTTTTATACTACTTTGGGCAGTGACCTGGACCATTCTTACGTTGATTGTTTCATCTATTTATGTGTTATTCTGGATTCTGTGCCACCAGGTACCAGCATTCATTTTATGCTGATCAGTATATTGTATTTTATTTTTTTGCTGGTTCCGTGCTCTTTTGGCTGGTTGTGCGTTTTTTGGATATATTATTACTATTAACAACATTCAATAAAATTAAAGACTGTCAAAACAAATATATCAGTATAGATAGCTTGAAGAAATGTGTTAATCTCATTCCAATATGGTTGAATATAAGTACAGTCATAAAAAATATGAGACCAGTCAACATTAGTGGACAGATGACATCTCCAACATAACTTGCTGCTTGAATGGTTCATTTTTTGAGAGTTTCTCAGGTGTCAAAAGAGATCTGTGTAGAAATTTCCAATGAAAAATTCTCCAGAATTGTGAGTAAGAAGTTAGTTTAACTGAAAATAAAATGTTTGTTTTATCTTTGATAATGATACTTGAAACCCTTAATAGGTTCATAGGTTCATACTAGGCTAACTGCCCTTGTGAACCATTGTAAGCCTAGCCAGTTATCCCTTGTGAGACTCAAACCATGCACCTTGTGTTTGTAAGGCAAACACCTTAACCAAGTTAGGTATTGCCAGTAAGAATCTTTAGGAGCTGTCTTGTAGACAATTAAAGTGTTGTATAGATATGATAATTCATTCTTAACATTGATATTATTATATAGAATTCCAAAAATCCAGTTTATAATTTTTGGTACGGTTTTGAAGGATGAGTTATGTATTATTTTACACAGATCCTTAGTGTATGCTGTGACACTCTGAAGAACCAACCATTCATTAGGGGATAGGCCACAGGCTGACAATATATTTTGTGTGTTCAAAGCTTGTTGGTTTTCAATACATTGCAACCAACAAAATGGGTTATTATTTCCCCATAAACCAAAAATTGCTCTATGTGTTGTATCAGGGAACTCCCTTGTAATAGTAAATGGTATTAAAATCTATGCCACAGTTTTATATCTAAATTTGTGTTAATGAATTTTCTAAACACATCAAAAATATTGTTTATTAGTGTTAGTTTAGTTAATTTTGTTGTACTATACTATAAATTTAAACTTAAATAGTGCCATATCATGTTATCTTTGTCAGTTACCAAAGCATTATTTCATAAATAATTTTCATTCATTCATATAATGGAGTGTAACTGTTTCCAACTGGAAGAGTATCTAGGATTTATCCAGTTCATCACTATTTTAATTATAGATGCCTTTATATAAGTTTCAACCTCTGGGAATTTTAACCCCCCTTGTTCCCATTTTCTGATATGATGAGAATATACCACTCTATTTCTTTTGGGGTACCATAGGAACTTCATCAGAGTCGAAGTGATTTCTTTAAGGATTTTCTTTCCTGGTGGAAGTATAAGGGCTTGTGCTATATATAATATTTTAGGTAACAAAACCATTTTTATCAGTTGTAACCTATCATCAAATGTTATAAACAGATTATTCCATTTGCTTATTAATGTCTTGATTAAGTCTATGGCTTTAGCATAGTTAAGCTGTAAGGTTTCCCCTATATTCTTGTCTAGGATGATTCCTAAATAGTCTAGAGTTGAAACTTGGTTTCTAATAATATGATTAACTGGAACCTGCATGTTCTTTTTTTATTTAATAAATATTTTGATTTAGATTTGTTGAAGGAGAGTCCTGAGATTTTTTGGAAATTTGTTGTTACTATATCCACTTCACCTAACACTTCCTTAGAGTTGGGTAAGGTAAATAAGACATCATCAGCAAACATCATTATGTTAGAAATATATTGGTTATCTATATACACACACACACATATATATATATATATATATATATATATATATATATATATATATATATATATATATATATACCTCTTATCTTTGGGTTATTACGTATTAAAATGGTAAGTATTTTTATGGCCAGAGCAAATAGGATAGGGGACATGGGACATCCTTGTCTAGTACCTCTAGTAATTTGGATTGCTTTGGAAGTAAAGGGACCTAATTTGACATATGCTAGATTATTTTAATAGATTTTCTTTATCATTGTTATAAAAAAGGGGAAATCAAATAACTGTAAGACTTTAAATAAATAACCCCAATTTAAGGAGTCAAAGGCCTTTTGAATATCTAGACTTATCAGTGCTTCGTGTTTTCCTGTACTGAGGTAATCTATCAGAGTTAATACTCTTTTAATATTATCCTCTGTATGCCTGTTATGTATGAAACCAGATTGGTCTTCATTAATTATTTTAGATATGGGTATTTTCAATCTATTGACCATAATTGACATAAATATTTTATAATCATTATTCAACAAAGAAATTGGTCTATATGAGTTGCAATGATTAGGGTCCTTATTCTCTTTTAATATAGGGGAAATTAGAGAATATCTCCAAGAAGGAGGAATATTTGCTAATGTTTGAACTTCAAGAAAGATTTTATGCAGGAGAGAGATTATAGAAAAAGGGAACAATCTATAAATTTTGATAATTAAGCCATCAATTCCAGGTGCTTTATTAGACTTACTTCCTTTAATCCCATCTATAATTTCCTTTTGAGAAAGAGGTTTTTGTAGATCTAGCTTAAGTTCCTCAGGAATTCTTGTTATGTTGGGAACTATATTTTCTAACTTCTCACATTCATCTGTACTTATTTTATCTTTATGATGCTCTGCATAATGATAATTTAAAGCCTCCAGAATGTCCCCTATGTCCGAGACTTTTTCCTTTTCCCTTCATGAAAGATACTATCAATCTGTATGTATGTAAATTGCAACTGCTACAGATGTACTCTCTATGATGATGTATCTTTACCCCAGTGATTTCCAGCACAGCATACGGGAAAGGGGTTCTAATCTACATGAAGGCCTTATATCTTGTTCAGTGGTTGCATGTCATTGGCTGATTATACTGCAAATAAGCTGTGCTGGCTGCAGTTAGCTTTTCAGAAGCTCAGACTGGTTAAGAGCCAATCACCTGGTAATGACAACCATATTTAAAAAGCAAACAGCTAGCTTGGGGAACCATTGTGCATGAGAGTTTATTCACACAGTAAACACATTGTCACAACCTTTATATATTTGCATGTATCAACAGAGGAGTATTGTATTCCAACAGGTATCTAACCCTTTTGTTTACAACATGATGCATATGTGTGAATACTCTTGGGGGAATGGGGGTTACAGCATTAGCCTTTCTGAGAACTGTAATGATTACATGTCATTGATCTCCAGATTTGTTACTGCTACAGAGGATGGTGGAATGTTGTTTGTCAATGTGGCACACTGGTCTCCTGGGAATGTCCCATTATAGTAGCTGTAATAGCACACTGCTATTTGTTTGACACTGTTGTTTTGACATATTATCAGGGGGTTACCACTGGGGGCCACACTTCAATGGACTCCTGTGCTGGGTGTGTGATCATACAGCAGTATCTGTAATGGCACAAATGGGAATAGCTGACTATTGCTAGTATCTTAGTTACATCCACACCCTTAGAATGTTAGCACACTGTGGAATATGAGATATGTGATCAAGCAGTGGATACTGCCAGCCATTCTGTTATTGCTGCATCTCTGCTTCCATTTATGTGATCCTGGCATGTGTTCCCATTTTGTTGTCTTTCAGGAAAATTGTATGCAAGACTCTAGGGCCCTTTTACAGATGCCAAGAATGATATAATCCTTGAAGGCCTCTGTCAACACCATGAACTCATACTCTCCAAGGGGAGGAAAAACAGAGAATAATGGGCAGCACTGTTGGCTGACCTGGTCTGTAATGTTAATGCTGTCATTCACCAGAGCAGGACATTTGAGCAGGTTTGACACCATAGACTGAAATGATAAATGCTGCATGCAGAAGAGCAGCAGATGTGGCCAGGGATCGTGGTGTCACTGATGGATGGCCTGCAGCAGAACAACCACTCTCAGCCACTGAGGAATTACTAGTGAACCTAGGAACACATGACAGCTCCCAGGCATCCATCACACCATATATCGTGGATGTGGGGGCCACTGTTTCCACTCCAGAAGAACGTCCAGGTAGGCTTAGTTTTATCAGTATTGGAATACTGTAGCTTTCAGTGTGTCAGGGTGTACATAGTTTTACATGGATGTCATGTTTTTGTTTTTGGTGGGAGGGAGTTTAACTGTAGTTTGAATCTTATGCTCAGATTTTGACCAACATAATTGACATAGTAGCTGCTATAAATGTGAGATATTACCCTGTTATAGTGCAACATGTGGTGGTGTTAACATTACCTCTCCCTCTACTTTTCATAGGTCCATCAAGGATTGGACAAGGCCATGGTCCTGCTCCTGGTAAGCACAACACTGTTTTGTTACAGATGTCGATTTAGTGCAATGTATTCTGTAAGGTGTCATCCCAGGCCTGCTGACTGGTTTGATGTACTGTCAGCATGATTGCCAACTGCACAGATATTTTATGACTGCACACACTTTAGAGTCATACCTTTGCCTTGTAGGTGTGACCACACTGATAGATGTGACAATATTGTCAGGACATTAAAGATTGCCATATGTGTCAACTGTCCAGAGTGTTGACAAATATCAACAGTGTACCTCATTGCTGCTATTGAGATTGTTGTTTAATGAGCTTTTATTTACAAGTAACTACAGAAGTTTGTTGTAAAATAATGCTCTCATGTCCTATTCTATGAAGTTGGGGGTATAACAGGTCTATAATAGTGACAGCAGTATATACAGATTAACATATATTGCAACATAGTACTGCAGAGCATAATACTGCAGGTATTAATGTACTTTTTTTCCCTTTTTTATCACAGGTAACCGGGAGGGGGGTTTGGATTCTGTCCCCTTTGCAACCTGATGTCAGTGTCTCTTCTGACTCAGATGATGATGGCAGCCAAAGTAAGGCACAGGTGGGGGGTTGCAGGGGCTGAATCTGTCCCAGAGGTTTACATCCCTCTTTGCCCTCATTATCACTGTACGCAGCCAGCATGCCTACACATACCCAGTCCTGGAAGCCATAGATATTGGACAGTCAGAGGGTGAGGATATTGAACAGGAAAGTGTGGCAACTATAGCTGCAGTGAGTGTTGATACTGGCCATAACCAAACAGCTGGAGAGGATCCACACAGGTGGATTGATAGAGGTGCTTGTAGGAGGCTTGCTGTCCTTCCACTACTTGTTGCAGGTATCTTATCATGGGTCACTCAGTGTATGTTTCATGCCATCATGGAGGCATGGGCATATTCCAAAAGGAACTTCAGATGAATGCTCAGGGTTATGGATGCAGTGTTACTGCCTCCACTGCATTGCTGATACCCTGGATTGGTTCACAGATGCAGTGGAAAGACGTTGGTCTGAGACACATCACACACTATCTGTCTTGGAATGCACATTGTCTGTGATGGAATGTCTGGTTGGAGTTAACAATCAGACTCATGGATGTAGGTCAGCAACTATATCTGCTGAGAGTCCATTTAGTCATGCACAATCACACTCCCTTAGTGGCAGTACATTCATAGCTCCAGACGAGAGTGTGCTGTCCACACCAAGATGTGACAGGCCATGGGCACATGGTCCTGGGCATTCCTGTGGAGGACCTGGTCCCAGCAGACAGCAGTCACCATCAGATAGTAGCATGGCTTCTGACCTTGGGCATAGATGTGCCACTGTGACTCCTGGCAGACCCAATTCCCATGTTTGGGGGCAGAGATGGTAAACTATCATCTCTACTGTGAAGGCTGCCAGCCTAGCTAAATAGAATTTTGTAGATAATTCTGTCATTTGTAAATATTAATATAAGCCACATGCTTGTTTCCTTAAATGTAAGAAAATTGTGTTAATTGTTGAACTTCAAAAATGTAACAACAGTGCACTCTGCTGGAAGAAAGCTGATAAGTCAAGCATTGTATGACTGTTTGATCTCAAACCCGGAGCCATGATGTCTGTACCACCAGATTCTTTCTATTGCTTTCAGACCAGGGTTAATTGCTAGATTTTACATATATAATTGTAGCCAAACAATACTGAAGAAAAATAGAAAAAAACACACCAAACAGCCAATACTTCGCAGCAATAGTCTCCTTTATCTCCACAAGACCTGGTACCTCGGCATTTCGCCTTCAATGGATCATTGATCCATTGAAGGCGAAATGCCGAGGTACCAGGTCTTGTGGAGATAAAGGAGACTATTGCTGCGAAGTATTGGCTGTTTGGTGTGTTTTTTACATATATAATGTCTTTAATTGCTGTGGTTTCCTGACCAGGTGCAAGATCACAGATATGTTAAACTATGTGTTTTTGTTAGCCTGGGAACCAGAGAAGAATGATGTAATCTAAAATGAGCCAGTAGTGATGTATTATCAATTTAAAAGACTGTCAGAGCATTTTGAATTTTGTCAAAAGCTGACAACAACTCACCAATACTCTGCTTTTGCTCTATAGGTAAGTTTATTTAGAACTGGGATTGTCTTAGGAAAAGATAGAAAATAATACATTTAGTCTATCTGTTTTCTATATTTATGTCATAGCTATTCTACAGTATTACTTTAAGCATTTTCCTGTGACGTCTGAACTCTTGACTAGCACTGTGTATTAAGAAGTATTATATTGGGTTTTTATTATTTATTATTACATATTTTTAAACCTTTCAACTGTGGCTGTTTTGTGTATAGATAAGTTAAGCTCTAGAGTGCATTGCATGCATATAGTGATACTGTACAAAGCCACTCCAATAAGCCTTAAAAGTTCTGATGACACTTACTAACCAGATAATAATATTGCACAGTAATAATTGGACACCCTTTGGGAAGGACCTTTTTAGTAGCTGAAACTTAGGGGGTTCTGGTGGCAGTGGATTACTACCTTATAACCTGGGCAGAAGAGGCATATCTAGTGAACCTGTGCCAGCCTTCCCCAGGAGTGTCTGTGTGTGTTTGTATATAAATCATGTCTCAAAGTGTGTGTGTGTGTGTGTGTGTGTGTGTGTGTGTGTGTGTGTGTGTGTGTGTGTGTGTGTGTGTGTGTGTGTGTGTGAGTGAGCTATTTTGGCAGGGACATGAAGCACTGGTCAAACAGAGGGAGTGTTGGGAGGACTTGGCTTGGAACCCTAGCTAAGGACTCCACTCTATAGCTGTACCAGTGGGGAGTCTTATTGGGGATCTGAAGAGAAAGGGAGAAACCAGCCTCAGACTGACTGTGATCTCTGTGTGCTCCTAAGGGAAATTGTACTTTACTGTGTGTGCATTTGATATTCTTCTCAATGTGGATGCCCCTCACTGGTGTTAGTGGTGAGGATTGAGACTCCTTGATTACTGGGCCAGTGTACGGGCATCACATCTACCATGCATGATTCAAAGTTTTCCAACATACACACATGTAGGGTTAGCACTGTGTTTGTCTTTGTTCATGCACACACTCACACACCACTTTCAGAATCAGGTCACCTACAGACACACACAGCACATTGCCGTGTCCCATCTTGCCTGCTTCCCTTCCTGACTCACACAAATGCTTTCAACCAATTGGGTCAGCCTAGGCCTCCTGCACCCCCCACATGACACCCTGTGCAAGTGATGACACCTGTACTATATCCCTGTTATCCTCATCATCGATGCAGATAAATGGTGCTATGGGTCTGATCCACAGGGTGACTATATAAATTACTATGCATTTGTGTAATCCATTGATGCCCTTGACATACCATGTGTACTGCTCACTGACAGATATGGTATGCTGACATATGTAAGGAGTAAACCACATCATGTTGTGTACCTCACATTGTATGATGGTGTAATGGCTATATACTAACACAATGTAAGGTGTATTATGGACCTGTTTATGTTTCAAGATTCTGTGTGAGACACTTATGCATACACAGTGACAATAAACCAATCAAAATCACATCACAGGATGGTATGTCTTCACAGAAAAAAAAAAATGTCTTCAGACAGGTACAGCACTATAGGTGCATGGATCCATAGGTTTGTTTGTGTATATCAGGCTAACAAGGACAATGGCTTCATTCAGCCTACTCATGCATCCCTAATATCTGACAAGGTCTGATACCCTTCATAAGTTCAAGCATGGTTTCAGGAGCTAAAACATCTACAAGCTGTAGTGATGGAAATGAACCACCTACAGTTTTCCTGTGCCCATTACAGACATTTGTCCTGCACTATTTATGATTGTCTTGTTCCACATCCCATTATGTAACTTTTACATGTGTGTTACAGTGGAAGTGTGTGTACATGCATGGGGAGCCTGTTACATATAGGATGCAGTGTGTGGGTTACACACCTGTCTATCCAGCATGTGCTATTTATAACACAGTGAAGGTGTAGGTGTGTAAAACAGGTAATACATGTGTTAGTCCTTTCTTGGATATGCAGGAGGTACGGGATCTCACACCTCCCTATATGGCAGCCATACACCTCCCCTCTAAAGCATGTAGGAGACAGACTACACATTCACAGCCCTGACGTGGTCTGACTATAGGACATTTTATCTACACTATGTATTGGTTCATGGAACCTCTGTGGGTCTTACAGTTGTCAGATATGCCTGTGTAGTGACATAGCAAAGGTGCCATTGCACTCAATGATAGGCATGATGAGTGCCAAATATAGTATAATAATGACAGTCTGGGATTTACATTCTATTCCTTTCTCTATAGGTTGTACAAAAGTGAATGAATCCCCACATCTTAATGACGAGTGACAGTCAAAGGCTAGATCACTCTGTGTTCATAAGCCCCTGAGTAAGGGTGCAACTGTGTGTGGTGTGTGGACAATACTATATTTTCCAGGGGTGGATGACTTCTAAAAGGATGGTATTGTGCATTCCTTGGCATTTATTATTTGTCAGTGGCTCTGACAACAACTGAACGTATGTCTCAGCCCATTCTGGATAACTGTTGGTTCATTGCATGATTCAGTGTCATCTCCTACTTTGCAAGCATCTGCAAATGTAGCCAGTCAGAGGTCACTGACAGTAGCCATGACTGAAGAGAAGGGAATGGCTACCAAGAGTACTCCAAGAATGATTTCTGAGGGAAGTCCACTGGTGACTGGCCTCATTGTAGAGGTGGACTACCCAATGGTATCTTCCCGGATAATAACTATCAGATACTTGACTATCCACCAGCTGACATACTACTTTGCAAATAACCTATGCAGTTTTTCATCAATGCCTATTTATTTTATTTATTTATTTATTTGCAGTTTGTTTGCCAGGATGGTCTATTGGGCTACAAGGAGCCCATTTTCAATGGACTCCTGGGGAGAAAAGCTCCAGAACATTACAAATTACATAAAAAAGTATATTATAAAACACAATGCCAGAAATGCAGTAAGTTGGCAATTGAAACAATTAATACAAATGCTAAAACAGAGATTCTTTAGAAACAGTCAGTAGTATTAATTTAAGTTCAGCAGGTTAGCATTAGAGGCAGCAATTTAGTGCAAAGCAAAAGCAGAAATTCTTAACAGACAATATAAATATTTACAAAATGTGTTGGTTCCTGCAGTTGATTTATAGCAGTTATAAAGCAACAGGAGACTATATACAGATGTAAAAGCTTGTAGGAAATGAAATTAGTTAAGATGTTTTTTTATGAGGGATGAGAGCAGGAGCATTCCCACTGGGATGTTAGGTGTGAATGAATTAAGGTTTTGAAGGAAGATAGTTGGAAAATGGTAAGGATGAGGGGTGGAAGAGAATTCTAGTGGTGTACTATGGAGAAGGATAATAAGTGTGTGCCTGCTGGGTGGACTGGTTTATGTAGTTCAATCAACTTTTGGGAGTTAGATCTAAGAAGCCTATCTGGAATGTGCAGTTTGAAGGTAGAGGCAAGGTAGGGACAGAGAGAGGGGCTGAAGATAAATTTGTGAGCTTGGATAAGTTGAATATAGGTGAGGTAACTGGGTAGCTCTAGCCAATTCAGTTGATGAAGGGCAGTACAGTGGTGGGTAGAGAATCTGTGGCCTGTTGCAAATTTAGAAATTTTGTTGTAATAAGAGAGGGTTTTGTCTTGAGGGAGGATTGTAGATTAGTAAGGATTGTGGCACCATAAAGGAGGGGTGGGATTAGGTATGTGTTAGAGAGTGTGAGCCTGGTGGAGGGAGAGATATAATGATTGTGGTGGTAAAGCATGCCTAGTTTCTTGTGAGTTTTTCTGATATTTGCTTATAGGTGGGAGTCAAACTTTAGCTGATCATCAATGAGAATTCCTAGTAGCTCTGCACTGGGTACTATTTTGAGGGGAATGTTGTTTTGACTAGTGCTAGAGAAGGAGTTAATATCTAGGGTGGTGGTTTTGGATGGGATAAATATCATGAGTTTGGTTTTGGTTGCATTAAGTGCTAGGTGGTTGTCTAGTATCCATTGTTCTGTGCTAGAGAAGGCTTTTTGGGTTAATTTTTGTAGAGTGAGGATAGTGACAGCAGAGCAGACTATTGTTGAATCGTTTGCATATTGGATAAGGCTGGCATTACGGATGGCCTGGTGGAAGTTATTTATGAATATGTTAAAGAAAAGGGATCCTAGAATTGAACCCTGAGGCACCCCATGTGGGAGAGTCAAGGAAAGGGGAGGTAGATTTCTCCCACTTGACTGCCTGTTGCCTATCCATGAGATAGTTGGAAAACCAGTTGATAGAGGAAAGGGATAAGTTTAGTTTAGAGAGTTTAGTAAGGAAAATATTGTGAGAAATGGTGTCAAAGGCCTTTGAGAGGTCTAGGAGAAGAGTGGATACAAAGTGACTGGAGTCGCAAGCCTTGTTAACAGTTTCTAGGAAGGAGAGGAGAGCAGTGGTAGTACTATGACTGGGCCTGAATCCATGTTGTGTGGGAGTTAGAAGATGGTTATTTATAAGATAGGGTAAAAGTTGCAGATGGATGCATTTTTCGAGAAGTTTAAAAATAGGGGATAAGATGGCAATAGGTCGAAAGTTAGAGATACTGTTGTTGTTACCCCCTTTGTGTAGAGTGACAATAAAGGCCTTTTTCCAGATTTGGGGAACATGGCACTCTGTAATTGATCAATTAATTAGAATGCAGATGGGCAAGGCAATGGCTTCAATGGCTACTTTTAGGAAGTAGGAATGTACTTCATCAGGGGCATTAGAGCAAGGTTTTAAGTTTTTGAGGAGTCTGTTTATAGTGGATATGGGGATGGGGTTCATAGAGAAGGGAGGAGTTTGGGAGCTAAGCAAAGAAGTGGAGGAAGGGGTGGGTGGGAGGTAAGGCTGAGGAAGTGGGGGTTTTGTTGAAGGATGATGTAAGTCTGGCTATGGAATTGGTAAATAAGTGGTTGAATTGGGTAGTTAGATCTAGGTCAGAGGCATTTGGGTCAGGGCAGGGATTTTCTTTTCTGCCTGGGTTGAGGAGAGAGGAGATTCCATTCCAGAATTTTTTATGGGTTAGAGTTGTGGTTGGATTGAAGTTTGGAAAAATAGTCTTTGAGGTCAGAGATAATAAGTTTCTTTACTTTATTACAAAGGTTTTTATATTCATTAGGGGTGGTGGTTGTTTTGTTTTTATTGTAGTATTTCCAAGCTTTGTCTTGGAGTCGCATGTAGACTAAGGTATTTTTGGTTAACTAAGGGACAGGGTTACTTTTGATGCATTTTGTTTTTAAGGGGTCAAAAGAGTTAAGTAAGTTTAAGAAGGTTGTATTGAAATAAGAAACTGCATTGTCTAAAGTGTTTTTAGTGGGTTCCAGTTTGTTTGTTTTAGTGAGTCTGAAAATGTGTTAGGGTTAAAGTTTTTTAGGGACCGAGTGGAGATATAGGTCTGAGACAGCTGTAAGGAGATAAAGCGGTGGGCAAAAGTAAGAGTGGTCCCCAAGTGGGTCAGGAAGGATACAACTATCTGAGATATTGTGATGGTGGGAAACTAGGATCCAGTCTAGGGTGCTTCAAGTGGAGAGTTCCTTAGAAGGTCTGGTAGGTGAATTGATGAGCCAAGAGAAGTTATATAGATTTATGTTTATGGAGTTTGTGGGGGATTAGGCCTAATGGCCTAATATTGTCAAATGCCTTGCCTGGCCATGATTGGTGGACTGAGCCATATTCCCCTCATCCATTGCATAGTTTAACACTCAATGATGTTCACCAGTTAGGGTAGGCATGATCTGCCATTGATTAAAACAAACTGTGTTTGGTACAGTGTCTGTAGGTGTATGACATTCTTACTAATCATTTCCATGATAACTCATGTCATGGCTATAAATATCAAATGACTGAGAGATCTGGGGATAGTGCATGGCACTTCATGCTAGTTGTCCTCTGTGGGACTAACTATTGCAGGTACTTACATCATGTTCTCCAATAAAATAGTCATCCAAGGTGTCTGTGTCTGTACAGAGCACAGACAAACAATGGAGGGAAAGGTAATATGTATGCCCTGTGATGGTAAAGTGGAAGGTTTTACACAGGATTTCTGCAGTTGGACACTACTCAAGCAGTGTGTACTGAAAGGGCACAATTACCTTGTGAAGAATGTGGAAAGCAGGGGAGTCCCCTAAATTGATGGTGCCTGGCTACTACTAATGCTGCTCTCACACAACCACTCTCTCATACCCCAATACTTTTTCTCTTAGCAGAAACAAAACATTACTACAAAGCTCATAATGACAAGAAGGACACAGCCTGTTAGTTCATCCACATAGCTGTCTGATATCATGCAAAGCTATGTAGGATTCACATACCCTTTTTCAGGGACAGTAGATGCCTTAATTATCAACCTGAGCAATCAGTTGACTTTTGCATGTATTATGTCTTCTGCTCCAGGGTTGGTGGTATTTTACTAGGGTACTGACCAGATGATAATTGGGAGCAGAGCTGCAGCATCACAATGTGATGCACAATGTCTGGTGACATGGCTGTCCAAGGTTGCTCAAACAAGCACTGCAGTGATGGTGATTCAAGTTATGTGACAATTTCACCACAACTCATGCATCCTGCCCTTCAACAGCTTAGTGGTGGATATCTGAATGACATGGCTCTGAGGCCTACTTCAGAGAAGTGGCCATCTTTGGCCAAAGTGTGTCAAACTGGCACACATCCTACAAATGTCATACTCTATAGTTATGTACCAGGAGCACATGTTTGTGTTCCCACATCATGTCTCGCAACATCCAGTTTGTTGTCTGGTTGCTTGACAGGCATTGTAGACTTGCAAGGCCAAAGTCATGTCTGCAAAGTTGAACAAATCCTCTGTGCATGCATGGATATTCACATCTTCACTGCAAGGAGTACCTACAAACACTGTGTTTCAAGTTGTCAACTCTAAGGGTGCAGCAACATAACCCTACCTTTGCTGGACTTGCACAGTGTCAAATTTCTAGGTATGGTATTGCGACCATGCCTAATAACAGAATTGTGGTTAATCCAAGGTCCACATGCCTGGCAAAGCATTTTAATCACCCAACCATGTTATGGCATGCTGTCAGGTGCTGTGTTCCCTTAGAGGACCTATGTAAAGGTGACAACATGTTACATGTCACCATCTGTCATGACACTGCCTAATAATGGACTGTTGTGATGTACACACAAGCATGACTATATTGCTAATGGCATTATCAATGCCTGCTGATGAGATGTGGAAAGTGTCCCCACCGCTGTACTCCCATGCCACATAATCACAATGTGTGAGACATGTCACTGTATTACAAACCTTGACTCCAGTCGGTACATATGGCAATGAGCATTTTTCCAACATGCACAGCTTACCGCCTGCTCCATCCACACCCAGAGCACACACACCTGCAGGTATGGAGCTCATTACCAGACAGATTCCCAAACAACAGACACCTCAAAAAATCATATGCAAGTTCAGTACACATAATCAAACCTCTGGAGACCACAGTACACATAATAGCTTATGCACCACTGTCTCACCTGAGGCAAACCACAAAATCAAACAAATTATTCATAGCTGATTACATTTTAAGACACATTAATATCCATGTCACCAGGCTACATATTGGAAAGGTCACAATTAGCTGTCTGTGGGTTAACATAATATGCCATACCACACATAGATGTGACAATGAATATCAGGTAACATAGTGATGAAATCATAGTTCCTGCAGGTGTGTATGACTCGGACATACATCACCGGACTGTATGCAGGCACATGACTGAGCTTAGACACTAGTTGTCTCTTATAGGTATGCCCATAGCTTTCAGCTGCATTTGACCCTCACTTAGGATGATGGTTCAATACACATGGAAAATGATGGATGTCAATAATTGCCTTAGCGTGTGGTTTCATAGTAAGGTGTCCAATTACATATCCATCAGAGATAACTTGCTCAACACACCTCAATGCTCTGCCAGAGATGTTCTTCATCTGTCACCCCTGAGATGTTGAGTATTGGCCTAGGCTGCTGATACCCACACAGTGCATCTTATAGACACTGTCTGGAGGAAAAAAATTCCAATGAGAACATCATCTTCATACAACATCACAGTTACGCTACATCCTAGGAATTGCAACACTAAACCCCACTCTGTGGATGGTTTCCCTACCTTGGAATATGCAGACATTTATGCAGTCACAGACACCTAGGTCATGGCTGTGGATTGCATCACATCCATACCAGACATGTCCTTCCACATGTGCAGACTTCAAACTGACAGTGTGCAAGGTAATGCAGGTGGTGTATACATATTCATTAAAGATGGATACACATGCAAATTGGTGAACTGTGTGATTTCCCAAAGACACTGCAGGTGCTAGTTACAGAAAGGCACCTAATCAAGCCATTGCCAGCTACAGGAGCAGCTCCATGAATCCAGACACCCATTGTGCTTATTTGAATGTACTTGTGTCTATCAAGATACATTAGTACACCATGGTTTGGGGTTACATTAAGTAACCATTAACTGTGTTGGTTAGTCATGCTTAAGCTCACTTGCCCAAAGGTTATTCCATGTCCTTCACTACAATGCCCTGGACCAGTGACATGACATTCACCCAAAGAGAGCCAATGTTCTGCATCAGGTGTTTACCACTATGGGTGACCACTGCAGCCACTCCACTGTGAGATTCTCCCTGGTGAGGTCTGACCACATATTAATTTCATTAAAACTAAGTTTCCCACCTACACCCCCTGCTAAAAATACAGTAATAAATGTCACCAAAGAAATGTATTACCTCTTATGGGATGGTTTACATAGCTTGACTGCACCCCGCCCCCTCAGATGGGACTGGCAAGTATGCAGAGCTCTACACCAATGCTTTATGCAAGCACCAGTACAACTGCATAGACTCGGCTGTACCAGATGGGGGAAACAAACTCCTCATGGCAGAGCAAACCTGCCTGGTGGACAACTGCCATTAACAGGCTAGACAATAAGAGGTGGACATTGCTGTGTGACAGTTGGAGTGAGGGTGCCCCGCTAAAATGGAGGCACACCCTCCTCAGCTAAAACAAGCACATGGTGTTGTTGTGACATCATGTGACAAAATTTGCCTCCCCACAAAGGACAACCATAATGCACAGTGTAGTTACATGTGTCACCTCAGAGGAAAGGCCCAGATTGTTGGTGAACTCATACTTAATGATAACACATTAGCTCATACTTAATTATAACACATATAATGAGTTTGTACTCATAGCTAGCCTATTGTCCCACAGGTTCTGAGTCAAATTAACTCCTCTGTTCCCTCCACATTTGCCACATGACATCCCTAAAACCTGTCCCATATTATCTATATCTACAGAACAGGTTGTAACTGGTATCTCTATGGAGGAAACACAGACATGCTAACATTTCAGGCTGTGTCCTACATGGATTTCAACAAGGATTGCTAACACCATTAGGAACTCCTTGCAGTCATACTATAACTTCTGGATGCATCCCAGCTGAATGGACAACAGCAGGTGTTATCCCCTTGCACAGAGGTGGTGCATCCACTGATCACCACAACGATAGACTAATTTGTCTGAGTAGCCATATCTGTCAACCCATAGGGCAAATCATTATGGAACTGATCAGCAAAGATATATGTAATCTATAAACAGTTGACTGCACACAGTGTGGATTTTTGAAAAGAGGATTGTGGCTGTTAAACCTGGTTGACATGTCTGAGGCAGTCACCAAGCATGTAGATGAGGGGACATCAGGACATATAACCCCCTTGACTTAGCCAAGCCATTTGATTGTATCCCCCTGTCAGGCATCATTGACAAAAGTACCTGATTAGTCATCACTGGTAATATCATTATAGTGGTCACTAAGTAGCTCACAGATGGAACACATACTCAAAATAGGGGAATCCACCTACAATAGCTGATCTGTAACCAGCAGTGTTCAACAGAGCTCAGTCTTGGGTCCTCTACTGCTTGGAATCCATTTAACTATGGCACAAGCAAAACCTGAATGTTTGTTGTGGACAACATTGGCTGATGCGTGTAAACTGTGAGTGGTCATAGAATCTGTGAATTATGTCAATATCCTACAAGAGGGCATTGCTGAACAAATACCTGCTGCCATACTAATTGCATTAAATTACATGCAGATATCTATGTAGTATAATTTGCACTGGTAACACCAATGTTCCTGGTAAGTAGCACATCAGTAGCAACATGTGATGTACATACACAGGGGTGATAGACCTGTGCACACAGGCCTGGCCACATAGGTTTACAACTAAGGTACCGTAGATCACCATGTCTCTATAGAGGTAAGAAGGGGATCATATGTTATACCTGAGGGCAATGTCACACAAAATTAATGTAGTCATAACCTCCATGTACTCTTCTCTCAACATGCCAATACTTGAGTGTAATGGCCATTTTGTAATTTACCTTTCCAAGCACTACTGGCAGTTGCACACAACACAATGTTCCCTCGCAAGGGAATGTCACATCTTCAGTATCTGTCAAATAGGGATTGCATGAAATCACAGTCATTGTAGTCTGTGGCATACAGAATTCTCAGAGGTGATCTCTGCCTTGCATACAGGGCAATGTGTGACCCTGCTTGAGTGGAAATGCTGCATATCTCTAGGTGGCATTGTACATGGATTACTTGCTGTAAGGTCATTAACCTAGTATGTGACATTAGTAATACATGCTGGAGGGAGAGATCTGTCAAGCAGACTTTAACACACCTTTGAAACAGACTCCTGCCTAATGGCAACCAGAGCACCTCATTGAGCCTTGTCAGATGCCATCTGCATGATTGGCTAGGCGACTGTCATTTCACTACAGGGCTTCTGCCTTTATCCCTTGTGGACAGGGGCAATATTTGCTGATAGTGTAAATAAAGGTAAAAACTTAGCTAGGATTGTAAGGACTCTAAGGCTGTAAGGCTACTAAAGTTCAAAGATCCTATGATTCTGTAAGCTGATGTAAAATGCTCTAATACCAACACACACAAACCTGGCTACATTGAGGATAACACCACTTCCAGTTAATGTTTGCAAGACACTGCACAGCACACACACAGTCCAAGTTGGCTGCAAGTAGATTACAACACCTACCTATCTAATAGTACACACTACACATCACAGTATGTAACACACATTCCACACCTCAAGTTTGCTATTAATATCTCTTTAGGACATCTTATGCTTGATGACATCAGCAAGCCTTGTTGTAGTCAAGTATTTGGAGACCCACACCACCTGCTACAAGCAGCATACAGCAAAACCCTACATATAAGTCACTGAGGTGATCATATTTATGTTGTATGGAGATACACACCAGGTAGCCTGTAGTGAGATTAGATCCCCTACCTATCTAGTCCTACACAACAGAGAGCATAATAATTATTGCACGTACCAGGACTTAAGTCTGATATTATAATGGCAGCTGGTAGTTTTAAGGTAGAGGACATCAACAGGACTTATAGAAGAGGACAGTTTGGAGGCTGACATTACCTTACTGGGCCAAAAAGTGCAGAACCATTGTAGTTTGGAAGTCAATGAGGAATTCTCAGCTGTTTTTCAGGAAGATGCACGCACACACACAGAGTGGCAT
>NC_056737.1:1444902664-1444932664 GCF_019279795.1 Protopterus annectens
CTATGTAAGTGCATCTCTCACAGGTTGTAGTGTTGGGTGTTAGGAGGAAAAGGCTGTCTGTGTACATTAGGCAATTGCTGCATTGCCCCAGTATGCCCAGATTCACCAGGTGGACAGGAGAAATCACCAGAAGCTGACCATTGGACATGTCTGGTTTGGTGCTTTTTTTTGTAAAGTACAGGAGCTGTTTTCCCTTACCATAGCAAGGTACTTTGCAGTTATAGGCTGTTTAGTGCCTACAATTAATTTCTCCTTATTAACAACGAGACTTGAGTGCTTGTATCAGTTCAAGGCTTCCTAGTGCTTTCCAGCAGGTATTAGAGCAAGTGCTAGTCACAGGGATGCTTAAAGGTAAAATGAAAAAAAAATGGTTTGTCCTAAACACTGCAGTGTGCACTTGAGAAGTTAGATGTGAAAGTAGGTAACTTAGTTTTACCTGTCTAAAAACTTAAGTTTTAGTGGAGAGTCACTATTTTTAAAACAGCAAGATAGATTGAAAAGGGTGGTCACTTTTGTATTCTGGTACTATGGAATACAGTAGGATGGCCAATAAATTTAAATAGTTGAAGGGGAGTGATTTCACAAAATGATAATTTTGTGCTTACTCACACAAGCCAGTGAAAGCAGAGAGGAAATGAGATATATGGTGAAATTAACATAAGAGGCAGGCAACTAGAAAGACAGTGGTATTTAAGAACACAACAGTAACCAGGTGGGAGGGTGCTGAAAAAATTTCTGCCTGACTCACAAGAGACAGAGCTGTGGTCTCGTTTGATGTTTTAATATGCAGTTAAAAGCAGAATACAAGTAAAACACAAGGTAAAGAAAATGTGGTAAACAGCTGCATATGTTTGCACAATCTACATGTGTATGTATGAGACATGTCTTATGTCTTTCAACCTTTACCTCAGAAGTATGGGCAAAGAAAAATAATTAGGGAGATGCTTCCATATTAGGTACTCTTATTGGGTGCCCTTAACTCAAAATAATTTCCAAATTTAGGAGGGATGGAACAAAAGTTTGAGAACACATTAGATGTTTTCCCCCAAATTTGTGAGAGCTGAGAAGTATGTGTGTGCGTGTGTATTGGCTCTTTGCACAGGGACCAGTTTGCACATATTTAAAGATCACTACTTGTGAATGTCCTTTTTTGTCATTTAATGAGTTTGCTTACTAAAGCTGAGGCTTATGCTGATACAAAGTTGGGTATGAATATGTTTTGTGAGTAAATGACTTAGACTACCCTTAGACCTAAACTGGCTGAAAAAAGATGTATTATGAATTACAGCTGACCCAAGTAATACATTTTTATTATTTATTGTGTGTTAATCAGGCAATACAAAACATACACAGATTATTTTAGTAGTTTTCCCTGCAGATAGATATAGCAAAGTCATAAAAATGAAACTATGATTTCATCCACAAAAGACTGAAAGAAAAGAATAATTACTTTTCTTCTGGGAGGAGAAAACAACCCAATTTTGAAAAAATTGATTTGCTGTTTTTATTTTTGTCCTGAATTCTTACAGTTATCCAAACTGGTTATAAAGGTTGCAAGAGAAGTACTGTGTTTGACATGTAAAGTCAACCTATTTCACAAACAAAATTGGGTAAGGTACTTGTTATGCTATCTAGTATTGTTGATGTGATAGTATAGGTTTTATTGTGGTGATTGTGATCATAGAGTGCTGAGTGATTCATAGCATGGGAACTTTAATGGGCATAAGCCACTCAGGAATGTGTTGGACACTTTGTAGACAGACATGTCTTTCAGTCTGTCAGAGTAGCTAGCATTAGTGAGACATGAGGTCTTTGTTGAGGAAACATTGAAGTATTATGAGTTGCTTTCAGTACTTTGTGAGGTATGTGCCAATTAGGGTATTGTTTTCAATTATGGGCCTAATAAAGGATGGGTACAGTAAGGGTATGACTTATTTGGAAGTTGAGGAGATACTGCAAAGGATAAGCTGTGTAAGGTAGAAGGATTTTACAACCACAGGGGCATGGTGGTCAAAGGAGAATCTGCAAGCAGTACAGAGATCCAAGTACCTGGTGACTGTGCAAAAGTGAGATATCTGTATGGTATGTGGTACAGATACAGGCTTTACTAACATAAACAGTACTGTCTTTCAAGGCGTAGGATCATAGGAAGTTCCTAGGCTAATGGCCCTAGGGCCCTTACAAGCCTAGCCAAGTTCTACACTTATTTCAACAATCAGCACAAATTGCCCCTGTCCAAGAGGGACATAGGTGGCACCCCCCGGGGTGAATTTGTGGTTTTGCATCCAATCATCCAGCTTGTGTTTGAAGAGGGCCAATGAGGTACTCTGTTTGACATGAAGTGAGAAGTCAATTCCAAAGTGCGGTAACCTCTGGGAGACAAATCTGTCCCTTCAGCAGGTTCTATTAATGTCAGATACCAGGTTAAGGTCTTTAGAGCGAGTAACCTGTATAACATTTGACTTGCAGATATGCAGCATTTCCAATAAAGCAGGGTCATGGATTAACTTATATGCAATGCATTGAAGGTAAGCCCATAATTAACACACCAAATAGTTTTTGGTGTTGTCCTTGCTGGAGATTTTGAATACCAGAATGGGATTTGATACCTACACCCATTCACAGCTATGATAATCACACACGTGTGTGTGTGCGTGTGTGTGTGTGTGTGTGTGTGTGTGTGTGTGTGTGTGTGTGTGTGTGTGTGTGTGTGTGTGTGTGTTATATGTGTGTATGCCAAAATAGTTTTTGGTGTTGTCCTTGCTGGAGATTTTGAATACCAGAATGGGATTTGATACCTACACCCATTCACAGCTATGATAATCACACACGTGTGTGTGTGTGTGTGTGTGTGTGTGTGTGTGTGTGTGTGTGTGTGTGTGTGTGTGTGTGTGTGTGTTATATGTGTGTATGCCATGCTCCAAATTAAACCACCCCCCTCATTCCACCTTGCACTGACTCATCCAACTACCTCTGCTATTACTTCATCCCACCCAAAACAATCCCTCCCCTACCAAAAACTAATTTTCTCTCTAATATCTATTGTACTATACTCTCTACTCTCAAATATGCTATTACCCTCCCCATGCATAATATTTTCGTAACCTACTAATAGCTAGTAGCTATATATTTTGAAATGTTAAACCTACAATTGAGTTTATAACAAAAATATTCACTTTATGTAAATGTTGAAATTTCTGTATTGAATTATGCCTTTTCATTTTTGTAACATTGTGACAAGCCAGTTGAAAATATTATGGAGCTTATCTGTAAATGTTTAATTAGCTGTATGAACTATGCCCTTTTGTAACATGTGAAATGTAACTTGCAATTATTGTGGAGCTTTTCTCCCCGGGCCTCCACTGAAAACAGGCTCTTCTTGGCCCAGTGGACTTTCCCGGTCATCACACTTAAATAAATAAACAAGCAAACAAATAAATAAATAAATAAAATATATCTATATATGCGTATGGAATGTAAACCAATAGTGACTACTTAACCATTATGCATGCTTCAACTCCAGTAGTAAATCCATTTATAGATAATAAGGATTAGAACATCTCAGTAAAGATGAACGGTTGTACTCCTCTCTTCATTATTTGCCATCTGCCACTGATGGTCAGTGACCATATCTCTCAGTTGTTCAGATTTTCATAGGCTGTTCAAAATTTTTCCTTTTATGTTTGTGTGTTTATCATAAACTTGTGATTTCTGTCAAATCACTGAGGATTGAAATTACATGATAATGACAGTTTGAGTTTATAAGAGCAGTATTTCAAATCTGTCTCTATTTTTGGGCCTTTGTTCCACAACAGTTTTATGTTCTGTCCAGATTTCTAGCATTAAGAGGTTGAAAGGAATATGGCAACCACACGGTCAACTATATGGAGCATAGGGAAATATGCTTGCTTGCAAATTATTTGTTCAGGCTGCCATTTACCTTATGCATCTAGTGCTAACATAGGTTCATAGGTTCATAGGTAAGTACTAGGCTATTGGCCCTACGCCTATATAAGCCTAGCCAAATGGTACCCTGGCATTTGCCACCCAAGAAAATTATTTTCCTGTGCCCCTGTCAGGCAGACCCACAGTAGTGATCCCCGGGGTGAATTTCCTATCTCCCATCTAATCATCAAGATTTTTCTTGAAGAGTGCTAATGAGGAGCTTTGTTTGATATAGATAGGTAGTTTGTTCCAGAGTATGGGAAGTCTCTGGGACAGGAATCTATCCCTCCAGCATATTCTGTTTATTGTGGTGACAAGGTTTAGGTCCCTAGAGTGTGTAGCTCGAAGGGATTTCTTTACATGTAGCATGTCCAACAGCTCTGGGTTTGACATAGCTGTGTATGTTAGGCAGAGATCGCCTCTGAGTAGGCAATATGCAACAGAGTAAAGCTGGATTTTTTTGAGACGGTCTGCGTAGGGCATCTGTTTGAGGCCGGTAATCCTCTTTGTGAGGTATTTCTGTGGCTTTTCCAGTTGTTGTAGATGTCTTGTTAGGCACATCCCAAAAGGGGTGTTGTACTCTATAATGGGTCTAATGAGTGATGAGTAGAAGGGAACAATGACCTCTTTTTTTCCTGGATAAGAAACCTTTTGTGATGAGGTGTGCCAAATAGAAGGATTTCCTGACTATTGTGGTGATGTGATTATCAAAGGAGAGACTACTGTTCACCTGTGTCCTAAGGTCTCTTATCACACTTTCAGTGTTAAGTAGACTACCGCCTATGTGGTAGTTCATGGATATAGAGTTTTTACCAAAAGGGATGACAATGCACTTTTTGGCACTGAGCTTGAGGCCATGGATTTGACACCAGGCATCTGTCTCAGTGAGTCCCTTTTGTAGGATGTCCACATTGTTAGGAGTTTTGATTATGACTCCAAGTTTGCAGTCATCTGTGAATTTTGTTAGCCAAAGACCCTCTGTGTTAGCCTGTACTTCAGAGAAGTAGATACCAAACAGGAGAGGACCTAGGACTGAGTCCTGTGGTACTCCACTTGTCATTGGTCTGAAGTTGGATTTAGAGTCTGCTACATTTACAGTGTGGGTTCTGTCAGTGAGCCAGTTGGCAACCCATCTTGTGACATAGAGATTCATACCTAGTTTAGTGAGTTTGTCTATAATTCCAGAGTGGGGGATGGTGTCAAAAGCCTTGGTGAGATCTAGATAGGCTGTGTGAACCACCTTACCCTCATCTACGGCTTTGGTGACCGCTTCAAAGAAGTCTATCAGGTTTAGGAGACATGATCTGCCTTTTACAAACCTGAACTGGGTAGGGTCCAGAGTCTGGAGATTACCAATGTCATTGTTTATAAGTTCCATGATGAAACGCTCCATAGCCTTGCAGACCAGGCTTGTCAGGCTAATGGGGTAGTAGTTCCCAGGGTCCGTGGTGGCTCCCCCTTTGTGGAGTGGGATAACCGTTGCTGTGCACCATTAAGTGAGCACAAAGCCTGAGGTGAGGCTATGATTGAACATGGTACTTAAGTGGCGTGCCAGTTCATTCTGTAGTTCATGTAGAACGCAGTCTGGGATGTTGTCCAGTCCCATGGATGCTGTGTTCTTGGCTTTGGAGAGTGTGTTTTTTACCTGTGCAGCTGTGATTACAGGTACTTTGCATTCTTCCGGTATATAGATAGGCCCTTTAGGGGATGAGAGAGGGGTAAAGTTAGCACTGAACCTATCTGCCAGGATGTTGGGAATATTAGTTGGTTCTGTATATTTAGTGCCATTGTGCTGTAACTCAGAGCAGATCTGAGTGTTGCCATTGAGATTCTTGACATAGCTATAGAATGCTTTGTGGCTGTCTTTAGAATCAGTGGCGATTTTATTTTCATAACTAGCTTTGGAGGATTTTATGAGGGATCTCAGCTTCTTACTGAGGCTAACCATGGAGTTCCTCCAATCATGGAATTTTTCTCTTTTTTGCAACAGTTTCTTTCTTCTGTTGTAGAGGTTTTTATAGCAGGGGACCACCAGATTGTCTTCCTTTTTTTGGAGGATAGCATCTTGGTTCTATTAGGGATTGCATGATCCATGCACTCATGTAAGTGCTTATAAAGTGCAATTGTATAGGATTCAACAGTCGTATCTCTATTGTCCATCAGCATGGGTGTCGTGAAGTTTGCCACTTCTGTCTTAAGAAGCGTGAAGTTGGCTTTGGAGAATTTTTTACGGTGGTTCCCTAATGGGGGGTGGGGGTGTGATGTGGATGTCTAGGGTGATTTGCTTGTGATCGGATCTGACCAACAAGGAATTGACCTCTGGTGTGGAACACCGGTTGCCCATGTTGGTAATGACCAGGTCTGGTGGGGGTGTGGATAAGTTGTTCCAAGACATTGCAATTTATGAATTCCAGAAAACGTTCTCAGTTAATGGTGGGGTAGTTGAAATCACCCATTATTAGGGTGTTAGGTTGTACCCTATTTTCCAGTGTATCAAGAAATGAAGAGTGGGAATCCTGGGGCATGGTGGGGGATCTGTAGCAAGCTACAATTTGCATTGCGGTCTTGCCCAGAGTTAGTTGCACTTGGATAATCTCAAATGCATTACGCTGAGCAACTAGCCTGGAGGTGTGGATATCCTTAATGAATATGGACACACCTCTGCCTTTAGTGCTTCGGTCCAGGTTAGGTGGCCGAAAGGTATGGTATGAATTATAGTCTGGTAATGCAGGGGTGCTCTCTGGAGCCCTGAACCAGGTCTCTGTCACTGCACAGATGTCGATGCTCTCCATTTCAAGGAGTGCCTCGAGAGAGTGCATTTTGGGATTTAGACTTCTAGCATTGAGTAGCATTACCCTCAGATTTTGCTTGCTTGTACCGGTCACAGTGGTGAATTTGTCATTTGAATTTTGCCTAAAAAAGGCACTATAGGGGTGGCAAGAGCCTTAGCCAGTATCCGGAATCCCAAGGGCAGTGGGTGCAGGCCATCTCTGGCAAAGCATCGTGGTTTGTCGATCATGTCATCCCAGGCAGACAGATACTGGATCCCCTTAGAATGACACCAGAAGCTTAGCCAATTGTTGAAGTCAATCATTTTGTCCTTGTACTGTGGTATAATTCTGGGTGATGGCAGGATGCTACTCAGGGCTAGGGTCATACCTGCCTGGGCTACAAGATCAGAAAGCTCCTCCATGTCTCTTTTCTTGTAGTCCAGGGAGCTACATCCCAGGTCATTCACACCAATATGGACAATGACAGAGTCATATTTGTACTTGCTGTGGAGTGACCTGGGTGCATGTATTATGTGGTGGGTCCTGGCACCTGATGGGCAGATGACAGTAACTTTCTCCTTGTTTAGCCTGGTGAGTGGAACATCAGTGTGCCTGACTATAGAGTCACCTATGACTAGAGTGTTGGGTATGTTGTTATGCCTTATGGGCTGTGGTTGAGTGGCACACTGAGTTTGTGGGCTATGTGTCATTTGGGTTGTGTTGGGGGGTGGAGGTTCTTTGCATTTCTGCTTTGGATGTCCCTGTTGCTTGGGTAGATTCTTTTGAGAGCCTCCACGAATGTAGGTGTGTGTTTTATGTTTCTATGTGTGTGTTTTGGTGGTGTAGGTTTTCTGGGACTATGTGATGAGTGTGGTGTGGTACAAGTGTTTACCTTCTCCTCTTGACTGTCTAGTCCAGTCTTGGGTGAATAGAGCTTTGCTTCTAGTTTGGTTATATAAGTGCATCTCTCAAAGGTTGTAGTGTTGGGTGGTAGGAGAAGAGCATTGTCTGTGTACATGAGGCAATTGCTGCATTGCCCCAAGATGCCCAGATTCATCAGGTAGACAGGAGAAAACACCGGGAGCTGACCCTTAGACATGCCTGGGTAGGTGCTTATTTATTAAGTACTAAAAATTGTTTTCCTCTAGACAAGTGAGGAAAGTTGAGTGCTGTAGTAATTTGTAGCTTATTTAGTGCTTACAATGAGTTCTGAACAAGTGCTGAGCTCAAAGAAATAGATTTGAGTATGAAACTAGAAAACTGGCTAGTTCTAATAAACAAAATTAAGCTAGAAGCCTTCCCTCCAACACAGAAAGGCTTGGGGGTGTAAGAAGCTTACAAACAGTCCTAGATACAGCAAATCTGTATCTTGACTAGACAACTTATAGGAAAGGCAGAAAACAAGCTTAGAAAATATATATATATTTTTTTTTAGTGGAAAGGGGAAAGGAGGAGCAGAAGAACTGGGTTGGCCTTCTCAAATGTTCTCCCTGGAATAGGTAGAATGAGGTAATGACACTAGACTGGGAGGAATGTCCCAGATCAAATTTACAGTAGGGGCGGGCAACTGCAAAGCCACCAAGTATAAAATCAGCATACAAAGAGGGAGGGAGGATAGGAAACAAAAATCAGAACAAACAAACCCAACCAGATGCTTAACAATTGTAGAAAATTCTAAAAATACCTCACACACAGTGAGTAAAATAAAAGTGCTATAAATAACTCCGAAATAAGCAAAAAACAGGATACTTAATGTTATATATCACAGATTAATTAGCTCAGAGCCTTTCCTCTGACTTCCTCTGATTAGCTCAGTGTGAAATGGCCAGTACTATTTCAAAATTTGGTTGAAATGTTTTCATCTTAGTCTTCACAAAAACACACAGCTTTTGCAATTTAAACAATTAACTACATTTTAACTAACATTTGTACTTATATGCTAAGTAAAATCTATACACGTTATGGTGATATTCTTACTAAATGCTACAATATGTGGTATAAAAAGTCTTAATAAGTAAGAAGTATTTTATTATAAACTTGGCTTCATCATTGTTGGCTACAAGTCAGAGTTCAATAGTTACTTGAAAACATTTCATTAGCAACGAGAATTCCACAAAAGGTGTGAAATTAAGTGAAAATGTGTCCATTCATTTTGATGAGGCAGTGGAGACAGAGTTCTCTGTATGACTGAAAGATTTCCTTACTATCAAGTGCTTCTCCCCGTAAGGATTATTGTTTCAGTGTATGAATAGTTGTACTGAAGGCTTTATTGGTGGGGCCTGATTCCAACTTCCTAAAGGATTTTGGTCTCATTTGAGAACTTGCTGTCAGAAGGAAAAGTTGGAAGAGAGTTTAGTGCAATATTTTTATATTGCTTATTTTTTGTTCTATATTTATAACAAAAATGGTTGATTTTTTTTCTGAAAGGAAGACTTATGAATTTAGACAATTTTGAGAAATGTATTAGGGATAGATACCATCATGGTAGAAGAGTGCCTTAACATCAAAACTAATATAATTGAACCAGACAGCAGCTGAATATTACAGGTATGTACAGCCTTTCTTACTTGTGATAGATGTTTTTGTGATTAATTACTCATTTTCAGCTGTTGTATTTTGCATGTACATTGAGGAAGAAGTAGGAAGTACGTGTTTATTGTACTTTTGCTGCATTTTTCCTTAAGGGGTGATATATTGTGCAGTACTGGAATTTAGCTGTGTACTAAGGTTACTACTCCAACTGTGGTTTGGGATGGGCAGTTAGTTCCATGTGTATGTAAGATTTTCCAACTTTTGGGCTTATTTGTACACATTGGGTGAGTATTTGGTCATCTATGTACATACGTGTGTGGTTTGAGGTTAGTCCTATCTTGTTGGTGGGTAGTGGACAGGAATGCGTGCACTACTAGCTGCAGCTTCCTCAGATGATTCATAGCATATTAACTTCACTGATGTATATTGATCTGCATTAGCTTAGTTAGTTAGATGAAGCATAGTGATCCATCATGTGAGCACTTAGATTTCTCATACTCTGTGTTTATATAATAAAGGACAAGCTGGGGTCAGAGACCATCAGCAGAAGACTGAGATGTAGCATTTTTCTTATGTTTCTGCAGTTTGTATACAAAGCTTCAAATGACTGTCATCATTCATATAATAATGTGTATAAACACTCTGGCTGCATCTTTCAACAATGCAAGCAATTATAACCTTGCTACCTCATCCTTTATTGTAATGCCATCTCACATCCATTTCCCCAGCGTTGACTGCTTCATTTTATTCTTCAGTGTAACACTGTTTGTAGAATGTTTGCATTTTGAAGTGTGGGGGCACACCTTTGGAGATGTAAGTACTGTTTGTGAAATGCAAGCCTCGTCTGTCATATATTTTTGCACATCCCTCCATCCATCCATCCATCCATCCATCCATCCATCCATCCATCCATAACCTCTTTTTTCCTATTTCTGTATATGGGGTTGGGGTGTCACTTCAACGGTGATAATCATCTAAAGCCAAGGTTTACACTACCAGGTGACTAGCCCTGTCATGTATCGTCTAGCAAATATATTGTCTGCTGCTACAAGACAACACCATTGCTAATTAATATTATCATAAGCACACAATGTTTGAAACATAAAGTATTTGCTTATTTCTAAGCAGCAATATTTTGCTGTCTGGCCTCACCAGTTGATATACATATATATTAGTGAAAAGTTGTAGGTAACAGATGTGTGTGCTGCTAACTGGACAAGGGAAGATAAGTATGCTCTTGTGTAACATTGGAGGGATGTGGTATGAGAAGATTTGGCTCATTTTTTTCTCACAGTCACTGTGAATTATTTGGACATGAGTATCAGAATTTGTCTTGGGTATAAAAACTTTGGTTAGCTCATTTTTACTTGACTCACTGGTATACGTTTTACTATTTTGATTTTCTTGGGGTATTACAATAAATGTCCTTTTCCTTCTACCTCTTTCCCCGTTCATTGTACTCAACTTCGCATAAGTGTACTTTCGATAAAGTGCACTTTTGTTGCACTGAGCATTCCATGCACTATTTCGAATTAGTGAAAAATTGTATGGAACCTATATATATATATATATATATATATATATATATATATATATATATATATGTTTTTAGAATGCCTTAATTGTGATTTCTGATGCAGACTTGTATATCATATTTCTTTCATATTCAGAGGTATCCTTTTTTGTTCTTGATATTAAAAGTAGTTCTCCAGAAGTACAATTATTAGCAATATAGGACTAAAATGGGGATTGCAAATCTTCTTTACACATAGATAAAAAAAAAAATTTCTCCTGGAATTTATTTTCCTTAAATATTCTGCTCACTTTCTAAGTTTCTTTGTCACAGTGCTTACTTGTCTGTATGGTATTACTTGTCTGTATGGTATTAGACAAGTATTACCACAAGTCAGTTTTATTTGCTATTGTTTATCAAACTACAGTTTTGTAAAAAAAAAAAAAAAAAAAAAAACAGAGATGCATTCAGTTCAGTTTTTGTTGCTTGTTTATTGTGTGTTTCTCTCTTCTGCCTGCCAACAGTCATCCCTCCCCACCACTGACCAGTTGGCCACTCATTCCCTTTCCCCAGGGTGACAGCCAGTAAAGAGGAACTGTCATTTAGATAGCCATCAAGGACTTTTCTTGTAAACCCTAACAATTCTTCCATTGACAGCTGACATGCATGCTCATGTGTGAGGGCTCCTCAATGACCTCCTCTCTGGTAGATGTGCATGCTTCCACGCATGCTATCCTCAGAATGCAGTGTCCCTTCAGAAGGTTACTGATGAAGCAGCTTGGCAAGAGTGGAGCATGTGTCCCTGGGTCACTCTCTACATACCTCTCTGTAATATTCAGTGAGATCAAACAATGCTACATAGATGATTTCCACCCTTCCCCAGGACAGGATAGAGGTATGTTAATGCCACTCACTCTCCCAGGTTCCTCCAGGCCATGGGCATCTATTTGGGTCTTTGAGTCAAAGTTATAGAATCTAGAAAGCCCTGTTACTATGCTCTGCATTTTTAGGCTGCTGAGAGGCAACTTGTGCCTGGCTTACAGAGTAGTCTCTGACCCTACCCTAATGGAAAGGCTGCACATCCACAAATCAAATGGGACAACAGCCACTCACTGCGAGGATCTCAACGTAGCCTGTGACATTAACAGAACATGCTGTAGAGATAGATATAGGTATATCTGCCAGAGATTGCCACTCTTCTGGAATAAACTCCCAATTCACGTGAGGCAGAGCTTCTCAATGACCCTATTCAAGCACAAACTATACAACTGGATGGGAGACTGCAAATTTACTCTGGGGGGTGGTGCCTATGTCCCTCATGGACAAGGGTAGCCGGTGCTGATCATAGACTTGCTATGCAAATAATGACCATCTAACCAAGGTCAGTTAGGGAACTTGAGTATAACATAGCTAGGCTTGTAAAGGCCAAAGGGCCATTAGCTTAGTAACCTCCTATGAACCGATGAACATTGCCACAGTAGGATTTCCTACACTGAATCCTTCACTTCACAGGTAATCCATAACTTCAGTTTCTATTTCTTTAAATTCCCCATTACTAATCCTCTTTTCTACTTTCCCCCTTTGTTTTCTTATTTTTTGTATTGTAAAATTTTTCATATCCAGATATGTTTGCCTGTATTTTTCTGCAAATATCTTTGGTACCACTTTTTTGTATTGATTTGCCACTGATGATGCTGCTTATTTAAGTGTTTGAATCCTAGGACAAAATGACTTCTAAATATTTACTTGCACTATTCCTTTTTTAGTTTGTATCATCTGTTAGTTTCAGTCACTACTTTGTATTAGTTTGTAACTTTTGTGTACTATTTGTTATTGTTTGCTTGAATTTTTTTTTTTTTAAATTGTATAATTATCTTTCATATTTTTTACATTTGTATAATTATCATTCATAACCTACTGTAATCTTGATTGTTTGGAGCTTTTCTCCTCAGGACTCCATTGAAAACGGGTTCTTTTTGGCCCAGTGGACTATCCTGGTAAACCAACTGCAATAAATAAATAAATAAATACATAAATGATTTGTTTTGATCTCTCCTTTGCATAAATTTTGCACCATATTACATTTCTTTGTCTTTTCCATGACTATATTTCTTCTTCAGATGTATCCCACCTTTCGTGTTTCTCCTTACTTTGAGGAGTCATTGCTCCATCATGCTGTGACATAATCTGTGTTACTCTTTCTACACTAAATCCTTCACTTTGCAAGCATTCCTTAAGTTTAGCTTCTATTTGTTTAACTTCTACTTTACTAATCTTCTGGTTTGCGTTCCCCCTTTGTGATCTTATGTTTTGTATTGTGAAAGCTTCCATGTTTATTTATTTGACATTTGTTGACTGGGAAAGTCCGACTGAGCTAGTGCCCTTTTTCAGCGGAGGCCCGGGGAGAAAAGCTCCACAGAAAAAGGTACCTTTGCCTGTATTTCTCTTCAAATATCTTTGGAGCTGCTTTTTTGTATTGCTTACTTTGGCTTTCACGTTTGCATAGATATTGCAGCATATGAGATCTCTCTTTCCCATGTCCATGTCTGTTTTTTATACCTTTCAAAAAGCTCTAGGCTTTGTTCTTTATCTTTTTGGTACTTCTTCCGTTGCTTCTTTTTGCAAAGAGCCTGAAGTTTCTTTGTCTATACGTTTTTCTTGTATCTGTTGTAGTAGTGAATACAAATTTGCATTTGAAGCTTTTGACAATTTATGTTGTGTAAGTATTTTCTTTCCTTTAATTTCTCTCAGTCTTTTTGAATATCTTCTATTTGGAAATTCTGGGCTTCTTGCATAGTAGTAACAATATATAATGTCTTTCTTGTCCTCAGTAGTCCACTCTATCATCTTTATGGCCCTTTTCTGGACAATCATTTTTTGTAGACTACTACTACCTTCTACAAGGGGGGGGGGCATCCTCCCCCTCAGCCTTGCCTTACCCAATTGTAGGAATGTTTCTTTGTCTTAAAAGATTCTACACTGTCGTTTTTTCCAGTCCTGGAAGCAATGGGCATATGAAGATTGGGCACTTTTTTATCCTGGGACTTGTGCACCCAGTTGTCTTTTTTTATTTTTTAACCTATTTCTGTCCATGATATATGCTATATAAAATACAGTATATCTATCACTGCTATACCCAGTAAAGTGTAGCTTATTTAAAGAGAAGGTCATTGCTAACCAGTTTCCTACCTTTTCCTACATTCCACTATAACTGATTTTGGTTATTATATGTATTCCTGAATTCCACCATGTTCTTGTTTCACAGATTTCTGAGGAAAGCAAATTCATGCATTTGCAACTCACTCGAAGAAATCCACATAGCAGGTTACTGGGAAAATGATCCAGGTGCCTTTTTAAGCCTAGCCATTCATGCCCCAAATTTCTCATTTTTCAGTGCCCAGGACTAGAACAACTTCGGTGTATGCCTGTACCTTAAAGCATCTACAAGCTGCTTCTATCCATAAAGGCTACAGGTGACACGTAGGGGTGAATTTATGATTTCCCATGCAATGGTCAAAATGTCATTTGAATAGGTTTAGACAAGAGCTCTGTTTGAGATAAATGGTGTCTGTTCCAGAGAAGGGGTAATCTCTGAAACATGCAGCTGTTTCTCCAGCATATTTTGTTTATGTTATAAACGAGGTTCAGGTCATTAGATCAGATAATTCTTGTGCTGTTTGTTTTGTGAATATGTAGCATATTTATCAGGGCTGGATCAGGAAATGCCTAGCAGGTTAAGCATAGATCGCCTCTTAGTAGTTTGTAGGAGACTCAATACAGGGACAAGGCTTTGAGGTGGTCCACATAGGGCATGCTATTTAAACACTGTATTCTTTTAATGAAGAATCTCTGTGGCTGCTATAGTTGTTGCAAATACCTGGTCAGGTACATGCCAAAGAGGGCATTGCACTCAATTATTGGTCTAATGACAGCTGAGCATAGTGGGACTATGATCTCCCCAGATCTGGATGCCATGCCATAACTTATTTGCACCACACAGAAGTACTTTCTCACCACCATGGGCACATGTTGATCAAAGTTCAGGTTACTGTCAACCTGAGCTCTCAAGTCCCTTATCCCTGGGTTTACTCTTAGGAGAGTGTTATCAATGTTGTAATTTGCAGGGGTGGTTATCTTCCCAAAGGGTATAAATATGCATTTATTTTTTGCATTGTATTTTGGGCTATGATTTTGCCACCAGTTACTTGGATCTCAGACCCTCTACAAGGACATCTACATCTTTGGAGGAATCAGTCATTACACCCATACTGAAGTCATCAGCAGATCTTGTCAGCTAAAGACCCTCTATATCTGCTATGACTTCAAATAAGTATATTCCAAATAGGAGAGGTCCCAGTACTGAGACACCTGGAAGACCACTAGTAACAGGCCTATTGGTGGAGGTGGATAGCCCCAGCCTAAGTTCACATGCCCTATCCATGAGCCGTTTGACTGTCCTTCAGGTTACACAGAGATTTATATCTAAATTTTTGAGTTTGTCTATAATACCTAAGTGAGGTAGTGTATTGAATGCCTTTACCAAGTTGAGGTAGGCAGTATGCACTTTTTTGGCTAGCATCTATGGCTCAAGTGGCCTTTTCAAAGTAGTCCACTGGGTTTAGTAGATTTGACATACCCTTAATGCAACCAAACTGGGATGAGTCCAGAATTTGAAGATTTACTATGTCTTTATTTATTAGATCCATCATAATTATCTTTAAGAATAAGGGTGATGTGCAGAGCTGCAGTAACTACAGAGGAATAAAATTGATCAGTCACAGCTTGAAGTTATGGGAAAGAGTAGTGGAAGCAAGGTTAAGAAGGGAGGTGATGATTAGTGATCAGCAGTATGGTTTCATGCCAGGAAAGAGCACTACAGATGCAATATTTGCTCTGCGAGTGTTGTTGAAGAAATACAGAGAAGGTCAGAAGGAGTTGCATTGTGTCTTTGTGGACTTAGAGAAAGCATATGACAGGGTAACTAGAGAGGAGTTGTGGTATTGTATGAGGAAGTTGGGAGTGGCAGAGAAGTATGTAAGAGTGGTACAGGATATGTACAAGGGTAGTGTGACATTGGTGAGGACTGTGGTGGGAGTGACAGATACGTTTAAGGTGGAGGTGGGATTACATCAAGGATCAGCTCTGAGCCCTTTCTTATTTGCAGTGGTGATGGACATGTTGACAGATGAGATTAGACAGGAGGCCCCGTGGACTATGATGTTTGCAGATGACATTGTGATATGTAGTGAGAGTAGGGACCAGGTTGAGGAGACCCTGGAGAGGTGGAGATATGCTTTAGAGAGGAGAGGAATGAAGGTCAGCAGGGCTAAAACAGAATATATGTGTGTAAATGAGAGGGAGGGTAGAGGAATGGTGAGGATGCAGGGAGTAGAGTTGGTAAAGGTGAATGAGTTTAAGTACTTGGGATCAACAGTTCAGAGTAATGGTGAGTGTGGAAGAGAGGTGAAGAAGGGAGTACAGGCAGGGTGGAATGGGTGGAGAAGAGTGTCAGGAGAGATTTGTGACAGACGGGTACCAGTAAGAGTGAAAGGGAAGGTCTACAAGAGGGTAGTGAGACCAGCTATGTTATATGGGTTGGAGACAGTGGCACTGACGAAAAGGCAGGAGTCAGAGCTGGATGTGGCAGAGTTAAAGATGTTAAGATTTGCACTCGGTGTGACTAGGATGGCTAGGATTAGGAATCAGTATATTAGTGGGTCAGCTCATGTTGGACAGTTTTGAGACAAAGCAAGAGAGATGAGATTGCGTTGGTTTGGACATGTGCTGAAGAGGGATGATGGGTATATTGGGAAAAAGGTGCTAAGGATGGAGCTGCCAGGTAACAGGAAAAGAGGAAGGCCTAATATAAGGTTTATGGACGTGGTGATTGAGGACATGCAGGTGGTTGGTGTGACAGAGCAAGATGCAGAGGATAGGAAGAAATGGAAAGAGATGATCCACTGTGGCGACCCCTAACGGGAAAAGCTGAAAGATGATAATGATGATGATTTACCATGAGCTCCTTTCAGACTGTACTTGTGAGCTCAATGATGTTTTTGAGTTAGCTGGAATGGACACTTAGTTAAATTGATCAGTTGGTTTAAGGTCAGCACTGCGATCAAGTAAAAGGCAAATGTTAGGAATAGTGTTCATTGCCATGGCAGCCATGGCTCCATCTTAGTATCAGTTGTTATACTTATCACCACATTGTTTTCCTTGAAACTTTATATTTAATTAACAGGTATTCCTTACCCAAGAATAGCCATCACTGTCTTTTCTGAGGTGAGGAGGAAGGAACAATTTTGCATTCAAGCTGCTGAGTGACTTCTCCTAGCGCATGGCTTTTGTTTCGCAGCATGACAGTGGCAAAACAGTTTCTTTACTTGTGTTATGTTTGGGGCTGTTGTCCTTGTCTGTTGCGGTTTGATCCTTGTTGTGTGGCCCCCTCATGACAGGGTGGTTGTGGGTGATGGGGGGGTTATGTGGAGTTTCCTGGTGTTGTGTACTTTGGTCTAGGCTGTGGGATTTCACGGGATGAGAGATGTTGGGCTTGGATGCCCCTGTGCATGCGTGGGATGAAGGAAGGGAATGGCATGTGAATGCTGCGGTTTACCTGTAACAAACTTCGTTCAACTATTTGATGCCTGCTTAGTTGGAGTCTGAGGGTGAGGAATGCAAGCTTGGTGGGCTGAATAGTTAGCTTAGTGGAGGGGACCCTGGTTTCCTTAGCGGTAGTGGAGAGTTGGTCATTGTATCTCCCCGTTCGGTCTCTTAGCAACATTTCTGCAACCCGGTATTGCAGTACAGAGGTGTAATGTCTGTTCGCGGGCTTAGGAACTGCAGTTCAGGACTGCACATGCGCAGTCAGGTTTCGCATTGGCTTGTGGTTCTCTGTCCGCAAAGTAAGGAGTAAAAAATAAATAATTAAATAAATAAATGGTGCCCCTTGTGATAGACATCGCTTAGTTTATCTGTCCCAAGCATGTGACCTAAGCATTGTGATTTTTGTCTGCAAGATTACTTCTTTTGGTTCAGATCAGCTACTGCCAGATTAAACACTTTGTCATCTTTTGATATATTCATCAAAAAACTGCCCCTGGAAAGAGAAAACATTACTTATTAAGATTAAAGTAGAAAGAATATTTTGTACATTGAAAGCTTAAAAGTGCACAGTCTTAAGATGGTTAGGAGTTCCCCTTTAGACATTTTTGCGGCGGGTATTGTGGTTGTTTTGCCCATTAGAGAAATATTATTTTAGTAGCATGGCACAATGCCCCAGCGGATAGTATTGTCGACTCATAGCTAGAAGTTCACAGGTTCCATTCTGGGCTGGGGTACCTTATTTTTAGTTACAATCATAACAAAACAAAAACACTATAAATATATTACCTGTGCTGTCTTTTTCTGCTGTCTAGTTTTGCTTAATCATGGTATCAAAAATTCGGAACTCTTGAGAAATTTGTAACCTAAGACTTTTAACCTGTATGGCAGCAACTCTTACAAAGCAACAGTGCTTATGACTAGAACGGTGAAAACAGAAGACCATTTCAAGTGACTTTAGCCTTTCTAATTATTCTGAATTCTTATGAGGGCCAGGCATGTATTTCATCACACAAAAAAAAAAAAAAATTGTTTCAGTTATTTAGCAAAAAAAAAATTGTTTCAGTTATTTAGCAAAAAATAAATCCAGCATGCTGTACCCATTTCTGTATACGTATCCAATATATATACGTCACTTTTCCGATTCACTCAGCATCTATCCCTTCATGGTTCATGAACCCCTGTCAAACACTGCATCATTTGTGTTATTAAAGCTGATTTTATCATAATTATTAAGGCTATTATTATCATCACATGAACGAATACTTGTATGCAGAAGTGGAAAGTTCAAATTTACTGATTTACTGCTTTTTGGTTATACAACTTATATGTAAATACAGCAGTGTAATACATGGTATCTGTAGGGGAATAACACACACATCAGCTTACTTCTCTGAATCAACTGAATTAGAAATAACTGGAATAGACTGCCCATACATGTCAAGCAGAGCGCCTCCTTGGCCCTCTTCAAAAGGAAACTTGACGACTGGATGGGAGAAAGGAAATTCACCCCAGGGATCACTTCAGTTTCTCTGCTAGACAGGGGTCCAGGGAAGTAAATAGTGTGAGAAGAATGGCCAGGGAATTGTTATGGCTAGGCTTGTATAGGCCCTAGGGCCAATAGCCTAGTACCAACCTATGAACCTATGAACCTACTAAGTGTCTGACACAATTACGCCTATGTATAAGGACTGACAAACACACGTAGTAATTCTTTCAGCCACTTCATCATTTCCATTTGTGGAATTTCAATTTATCAAGTACACATTAATCTTTTTGGCTCTGGAAGCAAGACAAAAGTAATTTAACAAAAATGGTAGAGTAGTAGAATGGCAGCCATAGAAAGAAAGCCAATTAAGATAAACCATCACTCTCTTTCTTACTTTGGCACTATATTCTATATTATATGCCATGGAGTAAACTAGGGAAAGTGCATGCTAGACTATGTATGTGCTTTTAAACCTGACTACTTTATTTTCTTCAGTTCAGAACAAAATAAGAATAAGAATAACAATAATGATTCACCTCTATATCATAAGTGTTTATAATATGGCTATTATTTGTGAGGGAGTATTACATTTTAAATATTTGGCTGCATCTAGAAAATACAATTTTGTGCTTTGCTTATAAAGCACTGCATATGATGAATAGTATTTCATGTATCCTTTCTCAGACAACAAGAATAGACAAATTATTGAGGTGAAGGTGCTAGGGTGACCCTTTTTTCCCCTTTAAATATTTCCATATGACAGATAACATAAGGTAGACGGTAAAGGGGGGGGGGGGTTATAGTGAGAAGGTCTCTGAATAGGCAAAGGGGTAAGGTCTGAGATTCATCATTGTTTAAATTCTGGTAATGCAAGTTGATATGTTTTATTTTGCAGATTGCGGAGGTGCTGATGTCCTGGTCGCATGGGTGGGGCACAATGAGGTCAGAGAGGGGTGAGTGCCGAGTGAGCAGCCATCAGTGCCTCGATGAAATGACTTTGCAGGTGGGCAGGTGCACAGCTGACCTTGGTTGATGGCCAGAATGAAGGAGGCTTGGAGGGTGATAGCAGTTGCAGTGGATCTGGTGGCTGGAATGGAGCACATTGAGGTCACAGATGGAGGCTTTGGAATGATGCTGCTATAATTTGGAATAGATGGGTATCAGGCAGAGCCTTCTCTTTACATATTAGAGGATTTACTTTTGTCCTTTTCTTTGTAGATGGTGGTGTGCCGAGTACCAGCTGTGGTGATACACAGGGAATTTGCAGGTGATGGAAGCAGTGGCGAGCAAGGAGGTTACACATGGGGAGCATAAGGTGGCAACAGTTACTGACTGAAGTAAGTGGATTTCAAAATTGAGTTTTGGTAGAGGATTTACACTGCTAGCCAGGGAAGGATAGGCATTTGAGCTGGTGATCTCAGGGTTAATTATCGTTCAGTATGTTAGATCAATGTTTGAAAGTTGTCCCTGCTTTTGGGTGTTTGCATTCAATAGTAAAAGGGAGCAACAGACATTAACCATAGGTAAGAGTTTGGGGTTCCTGTAGTGGGCTGGATGAGGTTACAGGTAATACATTTTAGTTAGTGCTTATTAAGGCACATTAAGGTTGATGGGGTTCAGGTAGGTGGTGTGGATCACAGCACTCTTAATATCATGGGAAGTTGCAAACACACCAAAGGTGAATGAACGCCAGGAATACAGGATACTGTGCTGGAAACACTTAATTTATTGACATAAAATAGGTTGAGCGCTTTCTACAGAAGTAAATCTGTCTTCTTCAGAACATCATAGCATGGAATCATGACGCTTATATATCATAATTGAAGTAAAAAGCCCGCCCCTATATTGTTTGAGATTTGAAAGACCTGAATTAAAAATTGTACTGTGGAGGCCTTCAGCCACGCATTCCTCTTAACCTCTCTATCTACAGTGTAAGTTAGCATAGTAGAATGAGGCAACTGAGCACAACATATCCTGGTTTCATGACCTGAGATTCCTGTTTAAGATATTTTAATAGTTTTAGACTAAAATCTCAAACAATATAGGGGCGGGCTTTTTACTTCAATTATGATATATAAGCGTCATGATTCCATGCTATGATGTTCTGAAGAAGACAGATTTACTTCTGTAGAAAGCGCTCAACCTATTTTATGTCAATAAATTAAGTGTTTCCAGCACAGTATCCTGTATTCCTGGCGTTCATTCACCTTTGGTGTGTTTGCAATTTTGTTGTTTCGCTGGGATTATCATCTTTATCATGGGAAGTTATTAGGCTACTGGCTCGGGGATGATTACAAGCTGGACAAGTTTGGCTCTTATTTCTGGGGATATGAGTTGTAGCACAAAAAAAAAAAAAAAAAAAAAGAGGGGGCTGGTTCCATACTTTGTTGCTGAGTCTGGCAAACACTTGATGGGGTGGCAGGGGTCCTTATAGCTTCCATGTTAAGTAATTATTGGTATGTGTGCACATAAAATTTATTGTTTTATTTTCTTTGCAGATTGCTGAAGGCCAGAAGGTATCATGCGGTGGCTTGAAAAGGGGATCTGAAAGGTGAAGTTTTTGATAGGATGGATGTTCTTGCCACTAGAATGGGGCACAATGTGGGGCTGAGTAATCAGCTTACTAAGGCATATTAGAGCTCTGTGTTCAATTTAGGGGGAGGAGACCCTTCAAGGGGAAAGGCCAAGGACAGGCAGTGGTTAGGGATGGTTAGTAGTTTGAGTGCTCTGGTTTGGATGGTTGCTAGGAGGTTTGAGGGTTCTAGTCCAGATTGTCATTTGGTAATGAGTAAACTTCGGGTGTTTATGGCTAGGCATGTAGAGTACTTCATTGGTGAGCACAGGCAAGTTTTCAGGACCTAGATCAAGGGGTGATGGTTTTCTACCATTTAGGGTTAGGGTATTAAGGTTTTGGAGTTAGAATATTCCCTACAGCAATCAGGTTAATGCACAGCCAGAACTGGGTAATTTAGTGGGCTAAGGCGATATGCTACAGTTGACAGGGTTGTGGCTATAGGTTGTCATTCCATTCAGGGTGAGCCATGATTAGTGGCTGGAAGGAAGCAGTCTAAAAAGAATGTATTCTCTTGGAGTGGAGGTCCTTGTGGTACAGTGGAGTCAAGGGTTATCCTGGTTTACTTAGTTTTAATTAGGGCATGTTTTCAGGGATGGTATGCAGGATTCTTGTTTTCAGGGATGGTATGCAGGATTCTAAGGGCTTTACAGATGATGGGTACACCGAAAGATGTTTGGTTTAACCCTTCCCATTATGGGAGGTAGTTGTTGAACAATTTTGGGTAGAAGGGAGGGGGAACAGCCTGGTCAGGCTGGTTGGCAGAGAAGATGGACAGGCTTGCCTTCTTCTGTTCTCCCTTTGGTATATGGATGTTCATCTCAAGGAGCTGGGGAAAGGAAAATGAGCAGCTGGAGGAAGCTTGCTGAATAGATGGGTAACCTGAGGTAAGGATGCTGCTTATTTGGTGGAAATAATTCAATGAATGGTGTATGAAGTGAGACTGAGACGCTGCTTCATAAGTAAAGTAAGCGAGTACAGGTATGGACGCTGCTTACTGGGTAAATGGGATATGAAGTGAGTATCGGATGCTGCTTTAGAAGTAAAGTAAGCGAGCAGAGGTATGGACCCTGCTTATTGAGCAGGGTGAGTAGGTATGCTGCCCTGATTAGCATTACAAGGATGGCACTTCATAACTAAGGTAAGCGAGCAGAGGTATGTATGCTGCTTACTGGGTCAGGGTGAGTAGGTCCACTGCCCTGATTAGCACTATGTTCAGTTGTAAATAATAAAGTTGGTGAACAAAGCTATGTTATGGAAGTTATAATAAAGGTCGTCAAATGTCATTCGGTGTGATGTGTTTATTGAAAGGGACCAAGACAAATACTATTACCTAGGCTTGAATAATTATTAGACACAGTTCTGCAAAAAAACAAGTACATTGTGAAGTAGCTCTCACTTCATTGCTAATATGGCTCCAGGTCTGTGAGTGACAAGATAGCTTCTCTAGCTGAGTAAAATCCAGTCATTCAGCAAATCTAATTGATCATCATTGGGGGGCGTTAAATACAAAAGGACAAACTGCAGCTGTAAATTCTAAGCACTTCCTCTAACAGCCCCCACTGAGAGTTTGTGTAATCTGACCTGTAGTATGCTAAAAGGCTCTTTGAAAACCTTGCCTCTAGGTGAACATGTGACTTAGTACTAAAATGTAAACAAATTCCTCTAGCAAAAAAATCTGAGATAGTGCTCCTTTAATATCTAGATGGAAACAAAAAGGTTGTGAGTCATGAAAAAATAAATTTCTTTTTAAATACATTACTGGAATGCCAGTTGAAATCAAGTATATAAAAAAAAAACAAGCAGCACTCATAGGTTCATAGGTTCATAGGTTCATACTAGGCTATCTGCCCTAGGGCATTTATAAGCCTAGCCAGAGTGTGTTTGGCTTTCGCCACCCATTTTAAATTAATTTTGCTATGCCTTTTTTTGAGGTTAGTATACTGTGCCTCTGTCTAACAGTGACACAGAAGTGATAGCCGGGGTAAACCTACGATCTCCCATCCACTCATCAAGATTCCTCTTGAAGAGAGTCAATGTGGGACTCTGCCTAACCTGGACTGGGATTTTATTCCAGAGTGAAGGGAGCCTCTGGGTTATGAATCTGTCCCTCCAGCATGTCCTATTTATTTCAGTGCTGAGGTTCAAGTCTCTCGAGCACGTAGCTCGATGGGATTTGGATTTTCTGAGGTGCAGCATGTCCATTAATTCCGGGTTGGACATGGCTTTATATGTCAGGCACAGATCGCCTCTGAGCAGGCGGTATGCCACTGAGTAGAGCTGGAGTTTCTTTAACCGGGCAGCATATGGCATCTGTTTGAGCCCTTTGATCCTCTTGGTGAGGTACTTTTGGGGTCTTTCCAGTTGCTGCAGGTGTCTGGTAAGGTACATCCCAAAAGGGGCATTGTACTCAATTATGGGCCTGATGAGGGATGAGTAAAGAGGCACGATGACCTCCCCTGATCTAGATGTGAATCCCTTCATGATTAGGTGAGCTATATAAAATGTTTTTCTAACCACATTGGCCACGTGGTTGTCAAATGAGAGATTGCTATCAACTTGGGTCCCCAGGTCCCTAATGACTTCTTCTGTACTTAATGGATTACCACCTATGTGGTAATTTGTGGGCACTTTGTTTTTGCCAAATGGGATGACTATACACTTTTTGGTGTTTAGCTTGAGGCCATGGCTCTGGCACCAGTTGTCTGTTTCTATGAGGCCCTTTTGGAGGATGCTTGTGTCGGCTGGAGAGTTGATTATGGCGCCCAGTTTGCAGTCATCTGCGAACTTGGTCAGCCACAGTCCTTCCGTGTTGGCCTGTACCGCCGAGAAATATATACCGAACAAGAGAGGTCCCAGGACTGAGCCTTGTGGGACGCCACTTGTAACTGGTTTGGAGTCTGACATGGCTCCAGCAATTCTAACCATGTGGGTTCTGTCCTTGAGCCAGTTTGCAACCCATCTAGTGACATAGGGGTTTATATTTAAGCTGGTGAGCTTATCTATAATGCCCGAGTGGGGTATTGTATCGAAGGCTTTTGTGAGGTCCAGGTAGGCTGTGTGGACCACCTTCCCCTCGTCAATGGCCTTGCTGACTGTTTCAAAGAAATCAACCAGGTTTAAGAGGCAGGATCTGCCCTTAACAAAGCCAAACTGGGTAGGATCCAGTGTCTGTAGGTCCCCAATATCTTTATTTATGAGGTCCATGATGATCCTTTCCATAGCTTTGCAGACCAAGCTAGTCAGGCTTATGGGGCGATAGTTTCCAGGATCCGCTGAGGCACCACCTTTGTGGAGAGGGACCACTGTTGCTGTACGCCACTCTTTGGGTACATATCCTGTAGTAAGGCTAAGATTGAGCAGTAGTTTTATGTTTGGGTTTAGCTCTTCTTGGAGTTCATGTAGGACGCAGCCCGGGACACCATCTGGTCCCATTGATGCTGTGTTTTTTGCTTTGGAGAGGGCGGCTCTTACCAGAGCATCTGAGATGTCAGGGGGCAGCACTCTGTTGGGATAGATATTTGCCCTTTTGGTGGGGAGAGGGGGGAGAAGTTTGCACTGAACCTGTCAGCTAGGATGTTGGCAATGTCTGTGGGCTCGGTGTATTTTTTGTCATTTTGGACTAATTCTGAGCATATCTGGGAATTCCCACCCAGGTTCCTAACATAACTAAAGAAAGCCTTGTGATTATCCTTAGTGTCCTGTGCAATTTTTCTCTCGAAGCTGGCCTTAGACGATTTTATGAGTGCCCGTAGTTTTTTGCTAATACTGATCAGAGATGCCTTCCCTTTTTGGGATTTTGCTCTGTCATGTAGTAGCTTCCTCCTTCTATTGTATAGTTTGTTTATGGCTGGGGTCCACCAGACAGGACATCTGCCTTTGGAGGATTGGGTCTTGGTTTTATTTGGGATTGCATGATCCATGCATTCCTGAAGGTGTTCATAGAATGCGTTTATAAAGGATTCTGCGGTCTGGGCTGTATTTTCCACAGGCCCTTTGAAGGATTTTGCCTCGGTTTTGAGGCATGTGAAATTTGCTTTAGAGAAGTTTTTCACTGTGGTTTTCTGGGCAGGGGGTGGGGTCGGGATGTGAATATCCAGTGAGATTAGTTTATGGTCTGATCTTACCAGTGAGGGATACACTTCTGGTCTGGAGCATAGTGTCCCCATGTTGGTGATGATCAGGTCCAGTATGTTTTCCCCTCTTGTGGGAGTGGTAACAAGTTGTTCCATAGCATTTGAGTTTATAAATTCTAGGAACCTTTGGGCTAGGGTGTTGGCGCTAGAGTAATGCTCCCAGTCTATGTTTGGGTAGTTGAAGTCGCCCAATATAATGGTGTTTGGAGAGACCTTCATATTTTCCAGTATTCTCAGGAAGGCCAAGTGGGGTTCCTGTGTTTGGGAGGGTGGTCTGTAGCAGGCTATAAACTGGAAGGCAGTTTTACCCACAGTTAGTTGCACATGGATAGTCTATGATGCTTCATGCTGTGCCACCAACCTGGAGGTGTGGGTATCTTTGACGAATATTGATACTCCCCCTCCTTTTGTGGTTCGGTCCAAGTTTTGGGGCTGAAAAGCATGGTATGAGGTATAACCTGGTAGTGCTGGGGTGCTCTCGGGAGCCTTGAACCAGGTTTCTGTTACTGCACAGATATCGATGTTCTCCATGCTAAGGAGAGTTTCGAGTGCGTGCATCTTGAGGTTTAGACTTCTGGCGTTGAGTAGCATTACTCTTAGTTTCTTATCCCTTGTGATACCTATGGAGGTGGGTTTGTCTTTTGAGCCTTGCCTAAAAAAGGCACTATGGGGGTAGCAAGAGCCTTTGCCAATATCCGAAAGCCCAGGGGTGACAGGTGCAAGCCGTCCCTAGCGAAGCATCGTGGCTTGTCGAGCATGTCATCCCAGGCTGACAGGCATTGGATCCCCTTTGAATGACATCAACACTTAAGCCAATTGTTGAAATTGATCATCTTGTCTTCATATTGTGGCATCATTCTTGGTGAGGGTAAGATGCTACTCAAGGTCAGGGTCATACCGGCCTGGGCTACATGCTCAAACTCAACTCAGACTCTTCTCCTTGCACTGCAGTTCTAATTATAATTTATATTTATAAAAGTACCAAGTAACATGCTGAAAGTAGCAATCTCTGTGATACCAATTACTCCCACTTGTAAAAATGTTTGTTATCCAAAAAAGATCTGCTGCCTGACAATAACAACTATCTACTTGTTTCATGGGGAAAATGTGGTCAAACTAAAAAATGAACAGCAAACAACAAACAAGCTCAAGATAAATTGCTTAAAGGATTACTGCACAGGTTATGGACCACACATGATAGATTGGCATTCTGTTTAGTTTACGAGTAAAGCCAGCAAAGATGACTGCAAGTCTTCAACAAATGTAACGAGCTTATGAAAATACTGTAATCCTGTTCTTTATTACAAATACTATCATATGCATTTCAGTATCTAAGGCTTATACATTATCTAGTTATGTAAATATTCTATGCATGGCAACAACAAACAGGCTTTCAATGTTGATAATTCTTTAACAGTATGCTTATTAAAGCTTAATTGCATCTTACAATCTCAGACAAGCTTACCTGATGGTCATTAAAGCATTGCTACTTAAACACAGAGCAACAGGCAATGCAACAGCATGCGTTTTCTGAATAATAAGAGGCATAAATCAACAGTATAAAAATATGACAGACAACCAGAACATTCTGCAAAATCAAGGACAGATGAAAAGCCACTGTAGTATTTGTGTCTATCTTGGATGGGGGGATACTGTGAACACTTACACTGCATAACTGCTCCTTGCCTTGCTTGGACAAATCCAGAGTCACTGCATGCGGGAGTGGGGTACAACAAGCCTGTCACAATTTGAAATGTCTCTGGCTGACGGTGATGGCCCTGACACATTTGTCATTCCTCTCAACCTCAGAGCAAGAAATCTGGAAAAAGCCATAAATAGAAGTGGGGCAAAGGCCTAAATATAAGGACATTTTTTAAATGTTGCTCTTATAAACTTAGAAAGATAATAGAATAGTAGGTATTGCATTAGTATGAATTTTATGCAGGGTATGAAATCTGAAACTCAAATGTCTGTCATCATTTTCTAACTTTAATCTTTAATGATTTGCCACTAATTTGCCAGAAAACCACAATTTTATGAAAAATGTACAAAAAATGTGATGCAAAAATATAAAATAGCCACACAATACAGCTGTGAACCTGTCAAAGAAGGGACACTTTTTTAATATTAGTACTGCTAAGTTGAGCAGCTGACAAAATAAGAGAATCTACATACATTTCTGAAATAAAAGTAATCTGTAACTCTGATCATTACAATTATTTATTAATTGTAAACCCTCCATGTTTCTTCCAAAATTGCCATTTGCGAATGGATTATTAGGGGGAAAGCAACATTTTGAGCCAAAATAGGGGACAGTTGAGAGGTTTGGATATACCTAATTCTATAAAGTGATTTATTTGCTCATACCTTTCACCCTCTTAATGCAGGAAATCTGGACAAGGCCAATTATATTGGGGAACAAATAAATAGTACTAAAAATTGCTCTTGGATAAACTTTGACAGTTGATAGAATAACAGGTCTTGTTTTAGCATGCATTTTTCTGAAGGCTATGAAGTCTGAAACTCAATATCTGTCATTATTAAGTGACTTCATTCCTAAATGATTTGCCAGAAAACCACACATTGTTTGAGGAGCAAACCAAAAATAAGAAACAAAAATATATTCACTCTGTGAAATTCTGGACAGTTGAGAGGTATAGTTCAGCCAGGAGAATTGTGCGGCAGAAATCCTACACAATGGACTTAGCTCTCTAGGTGTGGACAATAAGTGTCCCCCCAAAAAAAAAACGAAGCTCTAAGAGAAGTGATTGCTTCAATCTGGCTTTATAACTTTCAATATCATTCAGACTCAATGAAAATATTCAGTAACAAAAAAAAAAAATTGTGCTTATAGACAGTTGATTTAACTGGTTCCTAATCAAACACATCTAACCAAGAACTGGTAGGGTGCATACCTGAGCTGATCAGATAATCAATAAACACCTTCCTGATTGTATTAAATTATTTTACTTGTATAATACAGTACAGTTGTTAGAGGGTGTTTTCAATTTATTGTTTTGAACATTTTTTCCAGTAAACAATGAAATAAAATTCATGCACCAATAATTACAAAACTGCCCAATTCAGAGCATTTCCATCCCAAAAGTCTACTCAAACTTCTACAATCCTACAGTATCAGTAAATATGCACAATCTCTGCAGAAGTACAAATCATCAAAATAATTCTACATTAAAGAGATCTGTAACTAATGAAGAGGTTGTTGCTAGCAAACAACTTGGGGTGAGATGTTGGCATAATGGTTAAAATGTTTACCTTACAAACACAAGGTGTAGGGTTTGATTTTTACATGGGGTAATTGGCTAGGCTGAAAATGGCCCACAAGCTGTTAGCCTAGTACTAATCTATGAATCTATTTATATTTCATTGTTTCATCTACAAATAAAGTGCCTGTTGCCCTTAAGGAATAAATTGCCTATGTTACATTAAAAAATGATAAGCTAGTAATATTGTAATATGGAATGGATGGCAAACTGATGACAGGTTCATAGTTACTAGGTATCTCCACCAAAGAGGACATTCTCAGGACTGCAGCATCCACCCTCTTTAAAAGTACAACACAGTACAGTATCAGCAGTGCATCTAAATACTGTGGGAGCAGAACCCACAGACTTCTGCATCAAAAGCAAGCATTCAACCTGTTATGCTATTAACAATGCAAGCAAATTAGCATAAGCAGCACTAAATGTCTCTTCCATTGAAGTTCTCAGCTCCTTGTAAAATCCACTCGACACTCAAGTGTATCTCTTAACTTTGCAGCACAATAAATCTGTAACAAGCCAAAATTTATTGGGGGGGAGCTCAAAAACCAGGGATGCATTTTAAACAATGCTTGTATAATCTTGGAAAGTTGCTAGAATAAAATGCTGTGTTACCACCATGCATTTCACTGCCAAGTCTTGGGCTCAGGACCCTGTGCACTACAGTCAGAACAACATACCACTATGCCAAATCAGCTGTTTCTTGAAAAACAGGAAGACTGAAACTTAAATGGCTATCATTTAGTGAATTCAGTTCTCACCATAGCTCTCAACCTCTTGGCACAAAACACCTAGACAAAGCCAATAATGGGGGAATACAGCCCCCATACATATTCAGTGAATTCAGTTCTTACCATAGCTCTCAACCTCTTAGCACAAAAAAAACTGGATAAAGCCAATAATGGGGGAATACAGCCTAAAAAAATAGGAACAAATTTCAAATATTGATCTTATAAACTTAGAAAATTGCTAGAATGAAAGGTTTTGTGTTACCATGTATTTTCTAAAGAATATGAAGTCTGAAATTCAAATGTCTGTCATTTATTTAGTGAATTCAATCCTTCACTGATTATAAAAATTCAGAAAACCACAGCTTTTATGAGGGACAGAACAGAACAAAAATATGAGGCAAAAATCTGAACAGTTTTCACAAGTGGTTGTGAG
>NC_056737.1:1444935164-1444945164 GCF_019279795.1 Protopterus annectens
AAAGGAAACTTCATATGTTAATATACTTAAGGCTTGTTAAAGCCATTTCTTTAATACATATGGATTTCCTGCCCATGAAGAGCTTATCCTGGCTTTAATATATGACTTTCCTACCCATGACCAACTTGTTTTTAACTTTGCCAGTCAGTAAATGCAATATAACTGGTGAAAAATGAGTGTCCTGTTCCAAGGAAAGAGACAGAAAATATTCAGAACCGTTCTGAAGAAGTCTATGGAGGACAGATGAAAGCACTTAACCTGATGTACTAATAAACAACAGTTTTGGTATTTTCTGTCTCTTTCCTTGGAACCGGACACTCATTTTTCACCAGTTATATTGCATTTACTGACTGGCAATTGTTGGGTTTGACTGGTGTAGTACTTTTTTGTTGTTTTTAACTTTCTCTGATCCCCTGTCCTACTGAGTTACTCACATTATATTAGAGAAGGCACTCACACACTCTTTACACTTTCCCTTACCTCCATTGTCACTGATTGTTTTTCTTGGGCTAATACCTCTATCTGTGAGGGGTTCTAACCCATCCCATTCACTCCTGATAGCTCTCTTCCCTCCCAATTCCCACCCACCCCCTCCTTATCTAAATTTGTACTGAACATATCCCCTACTCATTCCTATCTCCTCCTCTTCCTGCTAGCCTCACCAATCCCTACTACTACCTCATTATCCAACAGCAGTCACATGAACAGTTTACAATGTTATTTCACCTTTCCTCCGTTCTTATTCTTCTCTACTCCTCAATTTATTCTTCCCTCTTGTTCCAACTTTACAATCAATACTTTAATTCTTCTTTCCCCGTTGAACAATATTCAGTTCTTTCTCAGCAAGTTCTTCTTCAATATTACCCTTCCTTTCCAAATACTGACCAAAAACATAACACCCACAAATTCTTTACTATACACATCACCCACTTAATAATTTTCCTAATACATCCTTTAATTAACAATTTCACCCTTCCACATAGTGGTATATGACTATACTCAATTAAAATCTTAACCTTTCTCCATCTTGATAATAACGGACCACCCTACCAAGAATCTCCAGCAAGCCATTCCTACTCTTATTTAATTTGGCCTCATCTTTCTCCCTTCTCTAATGTATTTTCCTTTTCATTCAACTATAATCTCTGCTTAACTACTCCATAGTCCTCTCTAGCTACCATGTTATCCTTTTGCATTTCCATGTCTACTATTCATTTTATGTCACCTGACTACCTACCATGATGCTGTCACACTTTATCCACACTCACATACTACCAAACACCCTACCCTAGCTATACCCAGGCTAAGCCCTCCTTCATTTAATTTCCTCAAATTTAATTAATGTCCATCCAACTCACCTTTTTAAATGCAAAACATACAAGCATTCAGTTCACTTTGACATAACCTGGAATAAATTCATATATTTTATAAAAAAACACTAACTAATCTTAATCCTCTCTTTTCTAAGTTCATTCAGCCAGTCTCCACTCAAAACCCTACCCTAGATGAAGCTGTCAAATAATTCAACAACATATTCATGAATACTTTAAAAACCCTTGACCCTGCTAGAAATAAAAGAGAAAAATACTCAAACCATGAAGCTCTCTCATTCTATAAGAATTCTCATGCAAAAACATGGCAAAGCATGGAAACAATGGCGCAAAGATAAAACCCCTAAAACCTTACATCTATACAAGAAGTTGTGCAATCTCATCAAGCAGCAGATTCATCTAGACAAAAAATGATTACTCTGACCACAAGATAAGAATAAAAAAAAATCCAAAGAAATTTTGAAACTCGATTAAGAAATTTTTCAACTTGGCTCTCCTTCCTCACTAACCCCCTATCCACACTTATCCCACTCAGAAACAGCTACCAAATGTAACACTTTCTACATCACCATCATAGCCTCTCTTACCTCCAGCTCTCCTAAACCATTTATTTAACTAAAAACTCTACTAATCCTGGCATCCAAGACTCAATATCCAGCCTGTCTCTGAATCATATGTTAAAGAGTTACTAAACAAACTTAAACCCTGATCTCCTTCTACTGATGATATACCCAATGAGTACCTTAAGCTTGCTGCAGACTCTATAGCATACCCAGTCTCAATTCTCATTAGCACATCTATTCAAGACTCATATGTCCCTGTCATGTGCAAAAAAAGTTCTTCATTATTCCCCTCCATAAAGGAGGTAACTACTCTGAAGTCTCTAACTTTAGGCCAATTGCCACCCCTCCCCATTTTCTAAGATCCCGAAAAGTGTATTCATAAGCAACTCTATCAGTACCTCTTGCAAAGTGATCTCTTAACCCCACCACAACATGATTTCAGACTAGACCATAGCACCATAACAGCTCTCCTTGTTTTCTCTGACATCATTAATAAGGCTAGAGACCAAGGAAAGTTTATCTCTTCTGTTTTTCTCTCTCAAAAGCCTTTGACGCAGAGAAACTTCTGACTCAAATGTCCTCTCTGGGCCTTTCCAAACCAACTTTTCTGTCGTTCTCTAACTACCTATCTGAAAGATATCTGTCAAATGTCTCTCTTTTTTCTCTCCTTGCTCCTAGTTAAAACAGGTTCATAGATTCATACGTTCAAAGGAAATTATTACGTTAACTGCTTAAGCACTCTTACAAGCCTAGCCACTATAACACAGTTTTGCCCAATATATGGCACCTAGGGGCAAGAGGGTGGCATGGATCTGTGCCTATGCATTGAGTATCTGACAGATTGCCATGCCCATAAGGGTCATAAACACTACTCCAGGTATGAATTGTTGATTCCCCATCCCTGATGCAAATTCCATTTGAAGAGAGCCAGGGAAAGGCTCTGCTTAATGTGAACTGGAAGCCTGTTCCAAAGAAAGAGCAATCTCTGAGACAAAACTCTGTCTCTCCTGTATGTTTCATGTGAGTCACTGACTAAGTTTAGATCCATAGATTGGGTGACCATCATGCGGTTTGACTTGTGGATGTATTGCAACTCCATCAGGGCTGGATTTGTGCATGCCTTTTAGGTCAGGCATAGGTCACCCCTTAATAGACGGTAATAGACAAAGTAAATGGCTAGAGATTATAGTCCATCTGCATAGGATATGTTGTTTACTCCCTGTATTTTCTTTGTAAGAAACCTATGAGGTTGCTCCAGCTGCTGTAAGTGCCTAATCAAGTACATACCAAATGGCGAATTGTACTCGATTATTTGTGTAATGAGGGCTGAGTACAGCAGGACTACAATTTCCTTGGATCTAGATACCATAAATGTACTTATAAGTTGTGCCACATAGAAGGATTTTATCACCACTGTGGACACATTGTGGTTAAAGTTCAGGCTAGTGTCTCTCTGTTTACCTAGATCTTTCACCTCTGAGTTTCCTCTTAGGGGTGTGCTATAGATCTAATCTGCAGAGTATTTGACTTCCTAAAGCATATGATAATACATTTTTTCACATTTAGTTTTAGGCCATGGTTCTAGCATCAATCATTTGCCTGATCTAGATGTTCCTGAAGGATATCTACATCTTTGGGGGATTCATTGATTGCCCCCAGGTTGCAGTCAACAGCAAACATCGTCATACAGACTCCTTACACAATAACCATGACTTTAGAGAAGTATATTCCAAACAGGAGTGGTCCCGGCACTGAGTCCTGTGGCACACCCCTAGCAATTGGCTCTTGCTTGATCTGAATTCACCCACTTTAATCATATGAGTTCTGTCCATGAGCCAATAGGCTAACCATCTAGTGACATAAGGATTTATGCCCAGTTTTGTGAGCTTTTTTATAAAACCTGAGTGGGGAATTGTGTCAAATGTCAAATGCCTTGGCCAGATCAAGATAGGCGGTATGTACACTTTTTCCCTCATCTATGGCCTTAGTGACTTTCTCAAAGAAATCCACCAGACTCAGCAGGCATGACCTGTCCTTGACAAAACAGGATTGAGTAGGGTCCAGTGTTTGGAGGTTTCCTATGTCATTATTTATCAGGTACATGATTATTCTTTCCATAGCCATACATATAAGATTAGTCAAACTTATGGGTCTATAATTTCCTGGTCAGTACATAGGTTCATAGGTAGATACTAGGCTATTGGCCCTAGGGCCTATATAAGCCTAGCCAAAAAGGTACCCTGGCTTTCACCACCCAAGAAAATAATTTTCCTGCGCACCTGTCGAGAAAAGCCACAGAAGTGATCCCCGGGATGAATTTCTTATCTCCCATCCAATCATCAAGATTTTTCTTGAAGTGTGCTAATGAGGAGCTTTGTTTGATATAAATAGGTAGTTTGTTCCAGAGGATGGGAAGTCTCTGGGACAGGAATATATCCCTGCAGCATGTTCTGTTTATTGTGATGACATGGTTAAGGTCCCTACAGTGTGTAGCTCAGAGAGATTGGGATTTCTTTAAGTGGAGCCTGTCCAATAGCTCTGGGTTTAACATAGCTTTCTATGTTAGGCAGAGATCACCTATGAGTAGGTGATATGCAACAGAGTAAAGCTGGAGTTGTTTGAGATGGTCTGCTTATGGCATCTGTTTGAGGCCAATAATCCTCTTTGTGAGGTATTTCTCTGGCCTTTCCAGTTGTAGATGTCTTGTGAGGTACATACCAAAAGGGGCATTGTACTCTATAATGGTTCTAATGAGTGACAAGTAGAGGGGAACAATGACCTCTTTTTTCCTGAATGAGAAACCTTTTGTGGTGAGGTGTGCCATGTAGAAGGATTTCCTGACTATTGTGGTGATGTGATTATCAAAGGAGAGACTACTGTCCACCTGCGTCCCAAGGTCTCTTATCATACTTTCAGTGTTAAGTAGACTGACATCTATGTGGTAGTTCATGGGTACAGAGTTTTTACCAAAGGGGATGACAATACACATTTTGGCATTGAGCTTGAGGCCATGGCTTTGACACCAGGCATCTGTCTCAGTGAGGCCCTTTTATAGGATGTCCACATCGTTAGGAGTTTCAATTATGACTCCTAGTTTGATGGTTAGATGGACCCCCTTTGTGCAAAATGCAAAGGGATGACAGTTGCTGTCCTCCACTCTATCAGGACAAAGCCAGTTTAGAGGCTGTGGTTAAACAGAGATCCTAATGGGTCTAAAAATTTCTAATTTAAGCTGTTTAAGAGGCAACCTTGTATATCGTCAGGCTCCAATGAAGCTGTGTTTTTAGATTTAGAGAGTGCAGTGGCAACCTTTTTATTGGTGACAATTGGTAGTGAAGTGGTGGATGGCATTTTTTGGGAAGAACTGGGGGTGATGGGGAGGTGGAATTTGAGCTCTCTCTTACTTCTTGACAGGATTTTCTTTTTTTTCTTTTGTTGTACAACCTATTAATACCAGGAGTCTACCAAGGTGGCTTGTTTTTGTGGTTTGACCTAGGTTTGTTTCAGTCTGGTGCTGATGTCTCTGTGCAGTTGTTTATATGGTCATACAGGGATTTTGTGTATGCCTCTGCATAGGTTTTTGCATTTTCTGAATTTGGGGGAGCTTGGAAACAAGCTATGCCATCTCTTAATAGGGGATAATTTACCTTAGAGAAGTTATTACAATTTCTGAGGTTAGTTGGGGGGACAGTTTTACCGTTGTTGTTTCAAGAGAGACCACTTTGTGATTTGATCTTACCAGTGAAGACACACATGCGGGGCGGGGGGGGGGGGGGAGTTGATGCACTATCCTATATTTGTTGCATCTATATCATAACATCGACAGCTTAGGTTGTTGAATCTCAAAACATCGACACCTAACTGTTGAAAACTAACAACAGCAAACGGCCAGATCATCAAATTCTTTCCTCGGGAAAGAATTTAGGTGGCCATCTGTAAACAAAATAAACACACCAAAACATACTGGGATGCCCCCCCTCCCTGATGTGGGGGGCTGCACCCCTCACACATGCTCTACATTGGGGAATGGGCAAATCCCCTATAACAGCCATGTGAATTATTTCCCGAGGAAAGAATTTGATGATGTGGCCATTCTCTATTGTAAGCGTTCAATGCTTAGGTGTCGATGATTAAGCATTCAACAACCTAAGCTGTCGACAATTCAATAGGAACCCTATTTGTCAGTACCAGATATAGGATATTTGTTTCCCATAGTGTGAGCACAGGCTAGCTGCTCCAGGGCATTTGAATCTACAAAGTCAAGAGATCTTTGGACCTACATCTTAGTGGTTGTGTATGCCTCCCAATTAATGGAGGGGTAGTTAAAGTCACCCATGATTATGGTATTGACCTGGAAAGGGAGTGATTCTAGTAAGCTCAGGTATGATGTATGAGTTTCCTGGTTCATGTTGGGGGACGTTAGATAGCAAAAATATGGTAAGGAATTTTTCCCATGGTTAGTTAGACATGGAGTAGCTCATGCATACTATATTGCTTGACCAGGTATGAAGTGTACTTATCCTTTATGTAGATAGATAAACCTCCACCTTTTGCACTTTCATGTTCAGTTAGTGGTTGGAATGTATGAAAGGCATTATAGCCATGTACTGCTGGAGTGCTTTCTGTGGCTTTGAACCATGTTTCAGTAACAGCATAGATGTCAGCATTCTCCAGGGTGAGGAGAGCTTCCAGGGAGTGCAATTGTTAGTTGAGATTCGTAGCATTGAGCAGTAACACCTTTAGCTTGTCCTGAGTAGCTTTTGTTATGTTGGAAGATTTGGCTGTTTGTCAATGTCTAAAATAAGCACTATAGGGGTGGATTACTTTTTGGCCAATATCCAAAAACCCATAGGTGACAGTTGAAGACCATCCCTGGCAAAACAGTATGCTCCTTGGCAAAGCAGTATGCTCTGTCAACCATGTCCTTCCAAGCTGACAAGTATCAGGCCCCTTTCAATGACACTAGTAGCTAAGCCAATTTTCTGCTGGTATTGTGGCATCATCCTCTGAGATGGTAAAATGCTGCTCAATGTTGGGTTCATACCTGCCTGTGACATATTTTGAGAGCTCAATCATGCCTGTCTTCATATAAACCAAGGAGGTATACTACAGATCATTCATGCCTATATGGACTATGACTGAGTCATAATGGTACTTAGGAAGAAGTGGCCTGAGTGATTGCATAATCTGGTAAATCCTGGCCCCTCACAGGCAACTAATTGTAACATTCTCCTTATCCAGCCTGGTAAAAAGTACATCAGTGTGTCTCACAATGGAGTTTTATATGACTAGAATATTGGGTTGTTGAGTCAGAATGGGATGGGGGTTATGTGTTGTGATGGGAATTGTCTTGTTTGTGTGCATGCAGAGTTTCTGAGGACTGCATGTAAGAGGCCTTTGAGGTTTGGGTAAGTTACATGTGAGCACCTCTGCATATGTGGATCTATGTTTGTGGTCCTTTGTATGTGCAGTGACTGATATGTGTGAGTTGCTGACAACCTATTTGTTGTTTTTTTGTGTCTGTATCTGAGAGTAGCCTCCAATGTAAATGTGTAACTTCATCTCTAATATACTGTGTTTGTCATTTGAGAATTAAGTGGTTGTAAGTGTACATGATGGAATTATTACATTGCCTCAGGATGCCCATGTCCAACAGGTTGGAAGCAGGCATAGCAGGAAAGCGCCCATCCATGGTTGCAGGTCCTAATGTTTATTTGAAAAGATAGGAGTGGAGAGGTTTGTAACTGGATGAGGGAAGGGTGCTTACTTAGTGTAATCTGCAGCTAACCTAACCAGTGATGCTGCCCAGCAACAAACAAGATGCTCTTTGAGCAGCAATAGCAATGGGTGATATAATATGGTAAGTTAGATCTAAATAGCCCTAACTAAATGCATAAATGCTGCTCACTGCACAAACTAGTTGCCTTGTGTGTAATGCAGGACTGAGGTAAAGTTCAGAAGTGTTTTTATATGGAAATTTCAACTTCTGGTGATTGCATGTATACAAGGCACTAGTAGTCACCACTATGTGAAGAGCAGCTTCATGCAAAGGTGAGGCTTATATACAATCCAGAAAAAGCAAGTTTTACACTACCTATGCCATAAGGGCAATAAGATAAGCATGCAATGAGCTTTCTGCTAGCAAGTTCCAGCTCAAATAGGTTAAATCAACCCTCTCCTGGCACGAGTGCAGAACTTGACACTCAATGAAAAATGACTGGGTTGGAGCACACATATTAAGAAACCTAAAACAGAGTATGATACTAATTAAGAAACACTAGGCACAATGCATTTCAGTGCAGAACAGCAGCCATTACTGCAATTTCAAAATGCAGCTTTAAACTTTAAAGTACTGCAAAAAACAATAAATAGCACAGCAAACTTTCACAATATAATTACAATAAGCAATGTTTGCATTTTTACAGGGCACTGGCACAGTCAGCAGCTGCAAGCAAATGTGCCGAATTTATACCAGCACTGGAATTACAGAACACTGATACTGACCCCTCTGGCAAATAAAACAACTACACTTGGAGCCCTTTTGTGTACTTCTCTACTTAGACCAGGTAAAGACCTATTGCCACTAGATGAATAATCTTGGTCCTCTTAATACAAAAGAACAGTAAAAGAGTGTCCGGAGTGAAATGCTACCACAAACAAACTTACACTTAAGGAAAGGCAATAAGCAATTCAAGATAACAGCAGTGTACTTTAAACAGCTTATACAAGTGTGATTGTTAAATAAAAGTACTTCACTTTCTAGAAATGAGCCAAAAGCCACTTAATTCCCAGAATTTATAAAGGCACTAAAAACAAGGTAAGCTGATTAGTAAGCCCACCAGACAATAAAACAACTGCATGCTACATGTAACTACATCTACATCTCTTGTGTATTTCCCCAACCTATACAGACCATGCTACCACCCACTGCCACTAGATGGAAAAGTCATTATCCTCTTGGTGTAAAAACACAGAAAATAGCTTGCTAGAGTGTAAACTATGCTACTTTATCCAACAGTCAGCTAAATAATTAATTCAGAGCAAGTAAATCAGTAGAAAAGACAATGAGAGACAAAATGCACTTTTATTTCTAACTAAGCACAAGGAAAGGCAAATAATTCAAGATATAAACATCAGTATAGAAAGGAAGGAGCTTATAAAGTACAATTTACAGTAAGGGTGAGCAAGTTTAAAAAGCAGATCAAGGAATGGGAGGGTGCATGGGAAAAATAACCAGCAGTGAGTCAACAACAGTGCTTGTAGTTTTTGAAGGTGTTGAGTCTAATCAGAAAAGACAAAGAAACAGCAAGTCAAGAAACAAATTAACCTATGGAAAAAAGCATGTGAAATGTCTAGTTTAGGTAATTCAAGTGTCTATCTGCCACATAGAACAAACTCCCCAGGCCAAGCAGATTTCTTAAAAGAGAAAACAAAATGGAACATGTAAAAGAAAGCAACTCTATCAGTTTAAGCAACTCACAGACATAAAATACAGAATTACTTTCCTTAATGAGCAGGGATAGTTTTTGCAGGCATTCAGAAAAGTTCAGTTGTTTCTCAAGGCTCTATTTTCAGTCCACTGTTGTTTAATATTTTCATCAATAACATATATACCACTAATCAGCAAGCTTTTTGCTTATTCCCAAAAAGAATAAACTACTATTTTTCTGAAGTCACACAACAATGTTAAAAGTAACTTCCCCATTACCTCTTTAAACAATTTAACTATTGAAGTAGTCACCCATACAAAATTACTTGTCACCATAGGTGACAACTTATAGTTTAAACTTCACATACAAAACTGCAAAAAATAAGTCATCAAAAGATACATCTACTATATAGAGCAACAAAAATTCCCTACTCCTTCTAGTTGAATCACTGTAAGTAACGTTTATTTTTACCATCTCTTCTTTATGGCTCACCTGTTTTGACTGACATACACATATTTCTCAAATCACAACTCTAGCAAAGCTTTAATAAAGATAAATGAATTTGCTGCCAACCTACCACACAAAGCTCAGCATTACTCTGAATTACGTGCTGTCATGTTGTCAGAACTTCCACGTCAAATAACCCATGTATAACCTCTTCTAACCCATAAAATAC